>NW_027281378.1:0-5000 GCF_046629955.1 Centroberyx affinis
GTCAGCCCAGTCAGCTGTATGACCTGCCTAAGTCATACAGATGGGCAAACAGCCAGGATGATTACCAAAAGGCTATAGCAAGCCCAGAGATTCAATCTCTTTTAGATACATTTATAGTGAATTCATATCCTCACAGTAATGAAGGTGTAAGTCAGGCAGTGCAACAAATTAATAACATATTTACAAAGATTGCAGGGAAATCCAAACTGAAATTAACTAAACACAAGACACGAGAAAAATGAAGCATGACCGTTGGTTTGATAAAGATTGCAAAAAACATAAAACACAGTTACGAAAACTGTCCAACCAAAAGCATAAAAACCCAACAGATGACCATTTACGTCTCCAATACTGTGAGACACTTCAAGAATACAAACGTACAATAAGAACCAAGAAATCAAAACACACTTGTGAACAACTGAATCTGATTGAAGAGTCCATAAATTCAAATTCCCTTTGGGATCACTGGAATTCACTCCCTAAAAGTGAACCCGAGGAGTTAGTGATCCAAGATGGAGAATTATGGACTAGTCACTTTAAAACACTTTATAACAAACCAACTGAAGCATTACCAGAAACCACAGCTATCAAAGAACAACTATGGAAATGGGAAACAATAATCAAAGATGAGCAGAACCCACTTGATTTCCCCATCACACAACAGGAGCTGAGGAAAAAACTCCAGGCCTTAAAAGGCAGCAAAGCATGTGGTCCTGATGGTATCTGAACGAAATGCTGAAGTATTGCTCCGACAAATGTCAATTAGCCATTATAAAACTGTTTAACCTGATTCTATGCACAGGACATTTTCCTGAGATCTGGAACAAAGGGATCATTACCCCCATATATAAAAATGGAGACAAATTTGGCTCAAAATCTTCAAATCAGTTATTGAACCAATTGCACTATATGGTAGTGAAGTTTGGGGACCCAAAATAAAACGAAGCATCCAATTGAGACCCTGCATGTAGAGTTCTGCAAGTCCATACTGGGGGTACAAAGAAATGCCCCGAACTCTGCATGCAGGGCAGAATTAGGCCAATACCCATTAATAATTAATATTAAAAAACGAGCCATCAAATTTTACAACCACTTAAAAAACAGCAACCCCAACTCCAACCACTACAAGGCCCTGAAATGCCAGGAGCTGAGCAGTAAGAAGGCTCCCTCTGCCAGCTGGTCCTGGAGCTCACTGCTCCGCCTCAGGACAGAGCTCAGTCCATCTGGCCCAACCAAATTATAACAAAACAAAAAGAAAAATATGAAACATATTGGAGAGAACTGACACAATCCAAAAGCAAACTGGAAACGTATTTGGCCCTAAACAGAGAGTACACGATGGCAGATCACCTGACCATCGTGACTGAGAAAAAACTGAGAAAATCCTTGACAAGATACAGACTCAGTGAGCACAGCCTGGCTGTAGAAACAGGCCGACACCGGCAGACCTGGCAACCCAGAGAGGACCGACAGGCAGACCTGGCAACCCAGAGAGGACAGACAGGCAGACCTGGCAACCCAGAGAGGACCGACAGGCAGACCTGGCAACCCAGAGAGGACCGACAGGCAGACCTGGCAACCCAGAGAGGAGCGGCTGTGTTCACTCTGCTGAGGCAGAGGAGGAGACAGAGCTGACCTTCCTTCTGAACTGTGCAAACTATGCAGGAATCAGAGATCTCTACCTCCCCAAATTCAAATCAATATACACAGATTTTGAAAACCTCATCAAATGAAAAACTCCAAACCTTCTAGGAGAGAAAAAGGAGTGCGCCACTACTGCAGCCAAATCTGTCTCAGCCTGTCTCTGTCTGACAGGAGACACACTGACACTGTCACATATTTAGAGAAATTGATCGATTGTTAATTAATTGTTGTATATTTGTTGACATATCAATTGTACATTTAAGTTTGATTACTGTTAATTGAATTTGTTGACTTTGCTTTGGCAATATGTACTTTTGTATTTCATGCCAATAAAGCACCTTGAATTGAATTGAATTGAGAGAGAGACAGAGAGACAGAGAGAGAGAGAGAGAGAGAGAGAGAGAGAGAGAGAGAGACAGAGAGAGAGAGACAGAGAGAGAGAGAGAGAGAGAGAGAGAGGTGGTAAAGTGACCTCATGTTAGAGTCAACATGACAACAATAGAGGATTCACAGTTTTATCTCCAACCAACCAGCTGATCTTCCACTCAGTGCATCAACAGTGTGATGAGGTGGATTTGTCTCCAGAACACTGTGAGTCGTAGCTTCAGTTTGCTCTGGAGGAACAGCGCCCTCTTCCTGTTTAGTGCCGTAAAGCAGTCCAGCAGATTTCCATTCAAAGCTGTGTGTGTGGTGTCATGAACCAAAAACACTCTCAATCCATTTCTCCACGTTCATTTTCCAGCATCTCTCTGAGCCTTACCAAGAACAGGCCGTTTCTGTCGCCGTGTCTTTAAGGCTCATTAATATTAACGACCCTCCGTTCCGATCGGCTAACCGTTTCCAGAGTGAAACGTGAGACTCCGCGGCCCGGGCAGCTACAGGTAGGGAAAACTCTCCGGTAATAAACGATGACAACCGCTCAACCGCTTTGAAAAAAACACTTTGTTAGTCTATTATTTCTTACAAAAATGATAATGAGCGAACCTTTGTGACGTCACAAAGTTACGGAAGTCCAAACGGCTCGTTTAGAGGCTCGCTGCACTAATATGGATTGTGTGGATTTAGTTTTGATACTTTCACCATGTTTAGATAGACCATCCAACTCCTTTATCACCACAGAGGAGAGGGGAGTCCTGAGCTGCGTTCGGAGTGGTTCACTCATTCCATTAAAAAAAAATTAAAAAAAAATGTGCTGGATATTGGTGTGAGGCAGCGGGACGCCCAGCATCACCTAAACAAACCAAGCATCATGACAGCAGGTTGAAATGGACTCAGGTCGTATTTGATTTTGACAAGTTTTGAACATTAAATTACAAATAAATTGTTAAAATTCTAATCATGTGCAAGTGTGGTTTTGTCAACTTTGGTGCTGTCTGCTAATGGCAGCAAGCTGTTTTGGTTTGGAAAACAAACTTGTGAGCTAATGACCTGCACAAGCTTTCATATCACCTCCTGTCCTGTACTGGTGGATAAAGTAGTCAGCTGACCTGTAACGATGATTCCTGCAGTTTTGCTGCTCTTGATTCAAAACAGAGGAAACTCGCATGAGGTGTCTAATACGTCTTTTGTTGATTTGCCAACGATGTCAGCAGCTAGCTAACGTGTTAGCTAACACGTTAGCTAGCTGCTTCTTCTTCTTCGGTAAGACTCGATCACATTGCATTGTGGTATACAGGAGAAATTGTAGGGTACGCTGTCTGTTCACTACAATTTGTAGTGCATTGATTCACTAAATAGTCTTATAGTGGACTATTTAGTGAATCAAATTAACCGTTGAGAATTCGGACACTAGTAGAAAATGGCGGATACACTATATAGTGAACTATTTCTGTAATAGGGAACAGTTTCGAACAGAGCTCTGGTTTACTTGATATGGGACCTTTAAAGCTGCAGGGATAAAATCAGTGTAATAATTTACAGAATGATTTTCACGGGACGTTTGATAGTCTGGTCAAGCCTTCTGACCAGACCCAGACCCAGACCCAGACCCAGTCCAGTGGGACAGCAGGTATCTGGCAACTCTTCGGTTCACACAGAAGCTAGACCGACGGTTCACATAAAAATGGCCGCCGCTCCGACTGTCCTGGACTGTTGATTTGAATGAGAAACACTGATCCTGATCTATCATTCAAGTCCTGTGGTGAGTCAGCAGCACACAGCAGCACACTCCTACATGTCCTCTGAACCAAGGTTACTATCGTTAAGGAAAACTACCGTATTTCCTCTAATAGTGGCCGGTAGTCAATTAAAAGCCGGGTCTCCGATAATGTCCGGGGCCGTGGTCGACAGGAACAAATAAAGGCCGGCTCCAAATACAGGCCGGGGAAAAAAACAAAGGAAACAAGCGTGAATTCGCCATAGCTGCGACCACGAACTGTACGGGGAAATTTTTGTGGACCAACCGACCAACCAACCGACCAACCGACCAACCGACCGACAGAGCGAGCTCTAGAGCTGCTGGTCACAGCTAAAAACAACAGTGGATACCTGTAAACTCCTGGTGCCTGGTGGAAGTCTCTGGAGCGTGCCGCCGTCGATTACCGTAATTATCAGTAATGCGTCGCAGTAACAAAAAAACGGCTACCTAACGAACCCAAACAGAAGCAAGGAGGCTTCGTACTAAAATATGAGCAAATATACTTATCAAACAGAGGGAATTAGAAATAAAGGCCTGTCTCTAATATAAGCCTGCTTCCAATAAAGGCCTGGAACCCTCTGCAGCTGAGGTACATAAAGGCCCGGGACAATATTAGAGGAAATACGGTAAGTAACGAAAACTAGGTGTGAAAAAACATTTTCGTCAACTGAAATTTAAAAAAAAACGAGGTTTTACATAAAAACAATAACTAACTGAAACTGTATTGTGTGTTTACAAAACTGACTAAAATAAACTAAAATTATAGAGAAAATGTCTTTAGTTTTTGTCTTTGTCAATTTATTTCATATATAAGTCTAGTGTTTTGAATTTTTGAATCTCGCCCCTGACAAATACCACATATTACAAAAAAAGACAAAACTAAACTAGCAAACCCGCTTTAAAACCTAATTAAAACTAAACTGAAATTGAAAACAAAAAGTCAAAACGAAATAAAAATATAAACTAATGAAAAATGCAAAACTATAATAACCTTGCTCTGAACACACACACACACACACACACACACACACACCTATATACACACACACACACCACAGCAACAGGATGTCCTAACATCAGTATTCCTGAACCCCAGCTGACAGCAGTTAACTGACATGACATCACTTCCTGGTTTGACCCTCAGTGACCCTGAAGGAGCTGCGACCTAACCGACCAATCAGGATCCTGCTGGTGCAGCACTGTGGTCACATGCTGCCAC
>NW_027281378.1:10000-15000 GCF_046629955.1 Centroberyx affinis
TGAATTTTAAAGGTTTGCTTAGTATTTGGTATTCATACTTCCAGTTAAATATTTTCTAAGTATTTACTCTCACGGCCCAAACAAACCGAAAGTGAAAACTGACGCTCCTCATGTGACTCGTCAGTTGATGCTCCTCTGGCTCACTGCAGGCTTCAGGTTTGTAAAGTCAGCACCACAGAACCAGCAGCATTTTGGGGAAAGGTTTCTATTCATATGTAGGCAGGCACGGGTTTGTTTGCTTTACAGATATCCGCCATTAATGTTCTATACATTTCTATTTGAGCAGCTTTGACATTACGCTACATAAGGCAGGAGGGAACTGTTGTTTGGCAGTAGAACACAGTAAAGCCACTGGGGACCAGCCATCTCATTTCATCTTTTATTTTTTCTTCCAGGTGGGTGAAAGTCACATAAAGCACAGCTAATCATAACTCTATACTATGTTAATTAATTGCTGTTGTTAGGTTTATGTAGCAAGTTAAGTTTTATGAGCGGTAGATGTCAGTAAACGTTCATGATAGATGATACGGGGGGGGTCTGTTAGGCTAACATAACTACCAAGGGTCTAAGCTTATACTTTTCTTATTTTTAGTATCTGACATGTGACAACACAACGGTTAAGTCAGTTATAGCACAAAAAACAGCTTTGGTCGCTGGGTCCTCATTTAACGCTCCAAAATCTGAACAAGCTGGGAGTAGAGGAGTCAAGGCAGTTTGACGCCTCATAACACTTTTGGTGCGTTCAGCCGTTTAAAACAACAGGTTTACTTCAAAACACGCATCAGACGCCTTCTGCGTTTGGGCCTTCACATTTAGAAACACAGGGCAGAGTTAGCCCAGACGAAGGTGTGAATCCCAAACCCAAAGTGAGGGAAAGTGAATAAACAGTCTCCTGCTTTAATAAACTGCTGCTGAGGAGCCCTGGAGCAAGGCACTGACAGCTGAGCTGCAGTAAACAGTAAGTCAGTTACAGCACATTTCCTACTCAGGGAAACTCAATGTGCTTCACATAAAAGTAAAACGTAAACAAGGAAAACAGTACAAATTGCACAAATACACATATACAGTATGAACATGTACAACGGACAATGAGATCTATTGCAGTATTGACAGAAAAGCCCATTGACAGACTTCAGCTCCCACAGCTGGCAGACCAGCAGCTTTAACAGGCCAGTAGCAGTTCCATTTTACGAGTTCTAGGCTAAATAGGTTTTAGGATTATAATGAACTCATCCATGTGATGTGTTGCTACTTACTGTTAACTACCGGCTGTAAACAAGATGTAGGATTACAGCTTACAAATCCATCAGGTGTTAAATCCATGAATGATTTCTCTAAATATCAATTTTAAAGTGGTAATCCTCAAGATCCTTGTTTTTATTGTTTTTTTAATTCAGTCTCCATCACAAACCCTGTCAGTCAGTCAGTCAGTCAGTCAGTCAGTCAGTCAGTAGTCAGTCAGTCAGTCAGTAGTCAGTCAGTCAGTCAGTCAGTAGTCAGTCAGTCAGTCAGTCAGTCAGTCAGTAGTCAGTCAGTCAGTCAGTCAGTCAGTCAGTCAGTAGTCAGTCAGTCAGTCAGTCAGTCAGTCAGCCAGTCAGTCAGTCAGTCAGTCAGTAGTCAGTCAGTCAGTCAGTCAGTAGTCAGTCAGTCAGTCAGTCAGTAGTCAGTCAGTCAGTCAGTCAGTCAGTCAGTCAGTCAGTCAGTCAGTCAGTAGTCAGTCAGTAGTCAGTCAATCAGTCAGTCAGTCAGTCAGTCAGTCAGTCAGTCATACATCTGTCGCTTCATCAGATGGCCTCTAGATGGTCTCTAACTAACACATGGCCTCTCCTATGGGCTAAATGCCACATTCAGTCCCACACTGATGATGTCACACTGGGTCCCACCGTCCCACACAGTGAGCCCCACTCTCTGCCCATTCACAGATCCAGGTCTTCTGCCGTCCTGCAGACCGTAACGGGAGGTAACGTCGTTGTGGTACTGAAGTGACGTTAGTGGAATAGATCATTTAACCGATACCCGTGCCGTGCTGCCTGACCATTGCTCCCACACTGAGCCAACACTCTCCGCCGTTCATTTACAGAAATCCATCCAATCCGTCTTCTGCTGCCCTACGAACTTTAACGGCAGTAACGTCACTACCTGTGCTGCTGAAGTTACGTTAGCGACACTGATCCGTTGTGTCTGTCCGTCTGTTCAGTTCAATTCATTTTCACATGCAAGTTTAACCCAGTTGAAGTTTTTTCTGGACAGACGGATTTGTCACCATCTGTTATTAAATGTGTGTGTGTGTGTGTGTGTGTGTGTGTGTGTGTCTGAGTTGTAGAGGACAGTCGCACAGTGGTGATAACTGTGGTGCCATGCTGCATGTCCTTTTAACACACACACACACACACACACACACACACGCACACACACACACACACACACTCCAACACCACTTTGCAACATTCTGACAGCTTGACTCATCTGTTTTTGTCTCTCCTCTCCTCTCGTCCCTTTAACTCTCTCCCTAACTCTCCATCCATTCAAAATATCTTTATTGACACGACAACATTGGACATGTTGTCAAAGCATGTATCGATGTTTAACAAGAACTTCAAGTTTAGCGTCATTACAATGTGTGTGTGTTTGTACTTTGTTTGTGTGTGTGTAACATGACCTTTATTTTTGTTTGTTTTTGTGTATCTTTGTGTATATGTTTATCAATATATCTGTACGAATGTATGTACTTATGTGTGTGTATATTTGTGTGTATGTATATACATATGTATATATATATATTCTAGTATCTTTTTTTATGTGTATTGTTTTCAGCCTGTGTCTCGTAACTCTTGATGAGTGGTCCTCAACTTCCTTGTTTTTGGGTTATTTTGTTTGTTGCTTTGTTTGACCTGTTTGTTGAGGAATGACAAATTAATAAAATTCTATCTATCTATCTATCTATCTATCTATCTATCTATCTATCTACAATTCACTGAACAGATACAGTAATAACAACTGACAGCTGGACAGTTAAACTACATACTGTATACACACACCGGCCACTTTATTAGGGACATCTCTCTAGTACCAGCTGGTCATCTGTTGCTATAGCAACATTTATCATAAAGCCAACAACCTGTGTGTTCAGATGCTTCTGCACTCCACTGTTCTGACCTCTGACCTCTGACCTCTGACCTCTGACCTCTCTCATTAACAAGCCGTTTTCACTCACTGGATCCCCCATCTCTCCTCTTCTTCATTTCTACCTCCTCTTATTCGCTCCTCCTCCCCTTCTCTCCCTCCTTCCTCCTCTTCCATCCTCCTCTTCCTCTGCTCTCTTCTTCTCTCCCTCCTTCCTCCTCTGCTCTCCCTGCTCCTCCTCTTCCTCTGCTCTCCTCTTTTCTCCTTCCTCCTCTTCCTCTGCTCTCCTCTTCTCTCCTTCCTGCTCCTCCTCTTCCTCTGCTCTCCTCTTCTCTCCTTCCTTCCTCCTCTTCCTCTGCTCTCCTCTTCTCTCCCTGCTCCTCCTCTCCCTCTGCTCTCCTATTCTCTCCTTCCTTCCTCCTCTTCCTCTGCTCTCTTCTTCTCTCCCTGCTCCTCCTCTTCCTCTGCTATCCTCTTCTTTCCTTCCTTCCTCCTCCTCCTCTGCTCTCTTCTTCTCTCCCTGCTCCTCCTCTTCCTCTGCTCTCCCTGCTCCTCCTCTTCCTCTGCTCTCCTCTCCTTCCTTCCTCTGCTCTCCTCTTCTCTCCTTCCTTCCTCTGCTCTCCTCTGCTCTTCCTCTTTTTCTTCCTCATCTTCTATCCTCCTCTTCCTCTGCTCTCCCCTTCTCTCCCTGCTCCTCGTCTTCCTCTGCTCTCCTATTCTCTCCTTCCTTCCTCCTCTTCCTCTGCTCTCTTCTTCTCTCCCTGCTCCTCCTCTTCCTCTGCTATCCTCTTCTTTCCTTCCTTCCTCCTCTTCCTCTGCTCTCTTCTTCTCTCCCTGCTCCTCCTCTTCCTCTGCTCTCCCTGCTCCTCCTCTTCCTCTGCTCTCCTCTCCTTACTTCCTCTGCTCTCCTCTTCTCTCCTTCCTTCCTCTGCTCTCCTCTGCTCTCCCTGCTCCTCCTCTTTTTCTTCCTCATCTTCTATCCTCCTCTTCCTCTGCTCTCCCCTTCTCTCCCTGCTCCTTGTCTTCCTCTGCTCTCCTCTTCTCTCCTTCCTTCCTCCCCTTCCTCTGCTCTCCTCTTCTCTCCTTCCTTCCTTCCTCCTCTTCCTCTGCTCTCCTCTTCTCTCCCTGCTCCTCCTCTTCCTCTGCTCTCCTCCTCTCTCCCTGCTCCTCCTCTTCCTCTCTTCCTCTCCTCCCTGCTCCTCCTCTTCCTCCCTGTCTGTCTCTGTATTTGCCTGCGTTGTCTCTTTACAGCAGCTTCTCCTTTCCTTCCTTGCCTCCTTATCTCTTCCCTCATCACCTCCCTTCTCTCTCCTCTCCTCTCCTCTCCCTCCTCCCAGTTTGTGTATTTTGTAAAGTATTCAAATGTATTTAACTGCTCATTTGCCTCAGTGTGGTGCTGAGCCGGCTGTTAGTTCAGACTCAACGACAAATAACCAAGAGAGAGAAGAAGACCGAGCATCGAACACAGAATATCACTGATTTTTGGGGGCATTAGCTGAAGCTGAAGGTCACATGAGGAGGAGGAGGAGGAGGAGGAGGAGGGACGCCCGCTTCATCTCTTCACTGGTTTTGCATTGTCTCTGAGTGGATGCAGCTCCAAACAAAACACATGCAAATAACGAGAACAAAGCAGAGGAGAAGACGGGCCGCCAAACCTGCTCGACAATCCAGACTCCGACTCCCACTGAGGACAAGAGTTCACTTCGCTCTGAACAACAACGACACCCAGACCTCAACTACAGCTCAATATCTCTGGTCTCGGGATCCAGAGGTGTTTTCATTTAGTCCACAAGGACTTCAGTCCCTGCTGTCCTTTAATAAGTTCCTTCATTTGGTTTAATGTTGAGCTGTCAATCATTCTGGAGGAGAATGTCACT
>NW_027281378.1:20000-69877 GCF_046629955.1 Centroberyx affinis
TCCACCTGAGAAACTACAGGAACATCAAATCCACCTGAGAAACTACAGGAACATCAAACTCCACCTGAGAAAGCACAGGAACATCAAACTCCACCTGAGAAACCACATCAAACTCCACCTGAGAAACTACAGGGACATCAAACTCCACCTGAGAAACCACATCAAACTCCACCTGAGAAACCACATCAAACTCCACCTGAGAAACCACAGGAACATCAAACTCCACCTGAGAAACCACAGGAACATCAAACTCCACCTGAGAAACCACATCAAACTCCACCTGAGAAACCACAGGAACATCAAACTCCACCTGAGAAACCACATCAAACTCCACCTGAGAAACCACATCAAACTCCACCTGAGAAACCAGATCAAACTCCACCTGAGAAACCACAGGAACATCAAACTCCACCTGAGAAACTACAGGAACATCAAACTCCACCTGAGAAACCACATCAAACTCCACCTGAGAAACCACAGGAACATCAAACTCCACCTGAGAAACTACAGGAACATCAAACTCCACCTGAGAAACTACAGGAACATCAAACTCCACCTGAGAAACCACAGGAACATCAAACTCCACCTGAGAAACCACATCAAACTCCACCTGAGAAACCACAGGAACATCAAACTCCACCTGAGAAACCACATCAAACTCCACCTGAGAAACCACATCAAACTCCACCTGAGAAACCAGATCAAACTCCACCTGAGAAACCACAGGAACATCAAACTCCACCTGAGAAACTACAGGAACATCAAACTCCACCTGAGAAACCACATCAAACTCCACCTGAGAAACCACAGGAACATCAAACTCCACCTGAGAAACTACAGGAACATCAAACTCCACCTGAGAAACTACAGGAACATCAAACTCCACCTGAGAAACCACAGGAACATCAAACTCCACCTGAGAAACCACATCAAACTCCACCTGAGAAACCACAGGAACATCAAACTCCACCTGAGAAACTACAGGAACATCAAACTCCACCTGAGAAACCACAGGAACATCAAACTCCACCTGAGAAACCACATCAAACTCCACCTGAGAAACCACAGGAACATCAAACTCCACCTGAGAAACCACATCAAACTCCACCTGAGAAACCACAGGAACATCAAACTCCACCTGAGAAACCACATCAAACTCCACCTGAGAAACCACAGGAACATCAAACTCCACCTGAGAAACCACACCAAACTCCACCTGAGAAACCACAGGAACATCAAACTCCTCCTGAGAAACCACACCAAACTCCACCTGAGAAACCACAGGAACATCAAACTCCACCTGAGAAACTACAGGAACATCAAACTCCACCTGAGAAACCACATCAAACTCCACCTGAGAAACCACAGGAACATCAAACTCCACCTGAGAAACCACATCAAACTCCACCTGAGAAACCACATCAAACTCCACCTGAGAAACCACAGGAACATCAAACCAGCTGCAGTGAGAGCTGCATATGGAGCGATTGTCCGTTCACGCTCCAGGTCAAAAGTCTCTCACTAACAACAAGGCCTGTCCTGTCCTGTCCTGTCCTGTCCTGTCCTGTCCTGTCCTGTCCTGTCCTGTCCTGTCCTGTCCTGTCCTGTCCTGGCTGCCGATGCTCATGGGAAAATGAGTCCATTAGCGAGATATTTTTTAGTCCAAAGGTGAACAAAGTTGCAGCACACGCCTACAACATGTAAACCAGAGTCCCGAAGGTTCACTGTTCAAATTAAAACCCTCTCAGAGTGTGAACTGTCTCAGCAGAATGGAATAGAATAGAATAGAATAGAATAGATTAGCTTAAAATAGAATAGCTCATTTACCGTTGCAGCCCTCTCAGACTGCATACTATTTCAACAGAATACAATAGAACATAATACAACAGAATAGAATCACTTTAGTCACTTGCTAGTGTGGCCCTCTGTGTGCAAACTGTCACAGTAGAATATAATAAAATACTCTTCTCCCTCCCAGCCAGAGTATATACCACAGTAGAATACAGTAGAATAGTTATCTACTTGTATGAAAACAGACCTCAGATCAGTTGACCTCTTGCTGTTTCCCATCTGATCCCTGCAGGAAGCGATCAGACCAAAACACACTGCTGCTCTCTGCTCGTCTGGAGGAAAGTTCTCATGCCACGCCTTCCCACAATGCCCTTGCTTGTGTGTATGTGTGTGTGTGTGTGTGTGTGTGTGTGTGTGTTAAGTCTAAAGTCCTGTATTGTGTCACACCTCATGCGTCTTCCCCTGAATAAAAGCTGCAGTAGCAGCAGCAGCCCGGCTGCAGTCACACCCCAAACACATACTTCACTTTCTACCTGGCAATCCATCAAGCAGCCGACAGAGAGCTGAGGCTCCTCAGATCAGACCGGACGGCTTTCAGCAGCGGGACGCGCCTTCTTCCACTTAGCTCAGTGATTGGCTTTTCAGTTGCCTGGCAACAGCAAAAGGAGCTTCCAACGCTTCCGAACTGTGCAGGCTTCTCAAAATCAAGGCAGAGCGCTTCCAAGCCTACAAAGTGCATCCAGTCAGGTGAAATACGGGTGTCCCACGTCCCGACAAATAATTGTATAAGACAAAATGTCCCGGTTGTCACCACAATTAAAATAATAATAATAGTATTATATTTGTTTTCAGCGCTTACATAGATGTTTATCATGTTCTGTCCCGCTCATTAGTACCTAACCCAATCAAAAAACATAAACAGTGCACCACATAAACTATGTTTTGGTGGATTTTTGGAGATAAAACATCATTTTTCGTTTGCTGAGGCTCTGTCCATGGTGTTAAAGGTGCATCACTAGGTGTGCTAAGCGCTGAAATAATTGTCACCCATCCTGATGAAAACACCTATGGTGCGTGCATAAGCACATACATGTGCGCGTGCATGAACATGCAGGACACTGAAGGGTCCCGGTTTGGGGTTTGAAAATGTGGTCACCCTAAGAAGCAGCTAGTGTTAGCATGTTCACATTAACATCAGTGTGTTTGCTGGCTAGTTAGCTAGCTAACAGTTTGTTCAGGTTAACTGAGCTGACTCTTCTCAAGCTACAACTCTTCATGTTTTGGAGTAGAGACTAGGGCTAAAGACAAGACAGTTTACTGTGTCACAGTAACCTACATTTGGAAACAAATCCACCTTATCACACTATTCACTTTTACTGAGAACGTTACTGAATGGATCTACAGCCACACCACAACAAGCTGACTCAGCTGCTCTCTGCTGACAGCCTGGGCTGCGTTTCCCGATACAGATCGCTCTTAGCGGTTACAAAGGTTTCCTAGAAGTGATTTGAATTGAAGAAGCTTTTCAGAAACTGACCGTAACCTTAAAAAGTCCCATATTCTCCACTGTCCAGAGTTTTATTTCGTGTCTTGAGGTCCATTCAAAGCTGTGTGTGTGGTGTCATGAACCAAAAACACTCTCAGTCCATTTCTCCACGTTCATTTTCCAGCATCTCTCTGAGCCTTACCAAGAACAGGCCGTTTCTGTCGCCGTGTCTTTAAGGCTCATTAATATTAACGACCCCTCTGTTCCGATTGGCTAACCGTTTCCAGAGTGAAACGTGAGACGCCGCGGCCCGGCGGCTACAGGTAGGGAAAACTCTCCGGTAATAAACAACGACAACCGCTCAACCGCTTTGAAAAAAACACTTTGTTAGTCTATTATTTCTTACAAAAATGATAATGAGCGAACCTTTGTGACGCCACAAAGTTACGGAAGTCCAAACGGCTCGTTTAGAGGCTCGCTGCACTAATATGGATTGTGTGGATTTAGTTTTGATACTTTCACCATGTTTAGATAGACCATCCAACTCCTTTAGAATCCTGGAAATCCCGTTTTACATCATATGGGACCTTTAAGATGCTTCTTACGATCTTCTCTCTCTCTTCATCTTAGGTTTACGATGCTTTTGGGAAACGCAGCCCTGGTTGGTACAGATTTACACTTTATTAACTAACAGACAATTCTACAATGTTCCTCCATCATGGAATCAAATGTGACTGATTAGAGATTTAGTGACACGACTGTAAAGCCTCTGGACCAGCAGCTAGTTAGGAGGAGAGAGGAGTTGAACTTTGGGAGGAAATATTTAGTGATATGAACGACTATATTATGCATGTAGTCAGTACGACAGCAACAGTAATGCATAATAAGAAAATAACAGCTAATTAGTTGCCTATCTCCCTTTGTGTGTGTGTGTGTGTGTGTGTGTGTGTGTGTGTGTGTGTGTGTGTGTGTGTGTGTGTGTGTGTGTCGGTACCAGATGACTAGCTCTGTTTTGGACTATGAACCAGGATATACAACAGAGAAAAATGTACAAACTGTTTCCCTCACTGCAAAATTCCCTGTTCATTAACAATCAACTAGAGACTCTCTCTCTCTCTCTCTCTCTCTCTCTCTCTCTCTCTCTCTCTCTCTCTCTCACACACACACACACACACACACACACACACACACACAGTGTTCGTACCTGCGTACAGTGAGCTGCAGAGTCTTATATGATCCTTTGACCAGAGAAATGGCCTCCTGTCTGTAGCCGGTCAGCTCCACGTCGTTGATGATGATGATCTCATCTCCCACCAGCAGGGGGCGCTCCAGGCTGCCCGCCTTACCGCCCTCCTCTACCTGCACACACACACACACACAAACACTTAGTATATAAAATATTGGGACCATAAACACAGATGGGAGATGGAGATGCAAGATATGGCGACATGGAGGATCTGTAAACATCACATTAATGTTTCTCTCTTGGTCTACTGACTGTAGACCAGTGAGTCCATGTTGGAGCTGACTGTTCTCCTCTATCTCATTCCAGTAGTATTGTTAGTTCTAGTGTTTCTCCACATTAAGACTACATTTCCCATCAGCCCCGTTGCTTCCTGCCCCCCCTCCCCCTCACTGAAGAGGATCAACATGTTGGAAGTGATTTCTCCATCTTCCTTTCCCTCCTTCCACCATCTGCTGCCAGAAGCTCTGACTCACTTTAGAGACAGTGAAGTCTGAATGACCGCTGACATCATACAACACCATCTACTGCTTTTGTTGCTTAGCAACGCAAAAGAAGCATCACTGATTTGTTTACACAGCTACTGCTTTACCTAGCGTTACCTAGCCTAGCTAGCTAGCAAGATTGGTCACTAAGTCATTAGCATGCCAGCATTAGCATGACTAATGTTACTTCCCAAAACTTTGACTACAATTGCTATTTTTTTGTTAACACTAATATAACGCTTCTTTATTTCAAAGAGTGTGAAAGGTAAAGCTGACCCTCATAAGGTTTTACAGTGTTTACAGTGTTTTTATAGTGTTTTCACAGTGTTTTACAGTGTTTTAAAGTGTTTTCACAGTGTTTTAAAGTGTTTTAAAGTGTTTTTACAGTGTTTTGCAGTGTTTTACAGTGTTTTGCAGTGTTTTTACAGTGTTTTAAAGTGTTTTCACAGCGTTTTGCAGTGTTTTTACAGTGTTTTAAAGTGTTTTCACAGTGTTCACAGTGTTTTACAGTGTTCACAGTGTTTTACAGTGTTTTTACAGTGCTTTTGCAGTGTTTTACAGTGTTTTCACAGTGTTCACAGTGTTTTACAGTGTTCACAGTGTTTTACAGTGTTTTACAGTGTTCACAGTGCTTTTACAGTGTTTTACAGTGTTCATAGGTTCACCAGCCTCTATAACCTCGGGGTTCTGGTCCTCCAACATGGCGTCCGGTGTGGTTTCTACAGTATTCAGAAAGCTTCCACAAAGGGACAAGAAGAGCATCGATGCACTAAGTAACATCAGGAGCGCCTGGATGTTTCCATAAAACAGACTGAGCAGGTGGATCAGGTGGAAGATAATCCCTTAAAAATACAGTAAGTCTTTAAAAGGATCTTCAATCTCTCTCTCTCTCTCTCTCTCTCTCTCTCTCTCTCTCTCTTCCTCTCTCTCTCTCTGTCTCTCTCTCCCTCTCTCTCTCAATAGAGCTGGGTTTGAGCTTATCTCTATTCCATGTCTCTATTTTTTCCATCTTCATGTTTCTATCTGTGTCTCTGTCTCAATCTCTGCTCTCCAATCTAATTGTGTGTGTGTGTGTGTGTGTGTGTGAGAGAGTTCTGTGAAGTGTGGAGAGGAAACACTTACACTTCCTCCAATAAACTACACGAGCATGACAGCACACACACACACACACACACACACGCACACTCGCACACACTTTTCCCAGAAGTCTCTCTGACTCTCATCACTCCCCCATGTTGCCCCCATGTGTGCTGATGATTCAACTGACCCTCCTTCTGTCTCTCTCACACACACACACACACACACACACACACACACACACACACACACACACACACACACACACACCAGCATGACCCTACTGCCTTATCTGTGCTGCCAATGATGTCTCTTAACAGCCTGTCAGTGTGCACAACGATATCAGAATGCCTGTATGTGTCTGTCTGTTTATCACGGTGCGTGTGTGTGTGAGTGTGTGTGTGTGTGTGTGTGTGTGTGTGTGTGTGTGTGTGTGTGTGTGTGTGTTTAAGGTCACATTGCCTTAGTGTCTCGTACTCTGCAAGATAAGCTCGATCAGAAACTGTGCTGCTCGTCAGCGTGTCTCTGCAGCAGCGTCACCAGACTGGATGAAGTGATTCTGATCCAGAATGTTTTGCGCTGACAGTTTGTCTTCGTCCTTCAGCCAGACAAAGACCGCAGGACTACAGGAGGCCAGATCCAGATCCAGATCCAGATCCAGATCCAGATCCTCGCGTTCTGGCTCTGAGTTGGGGCGAAGCAGGGCAGAATATTTAAAAGGGAACTCAGTTATCAGTGATATCTTAACCTATCTTATCTTATAAATGTTAATTTTCGTCTTCAGTGTCACTCCTGAGTTCTGTGTTCATCAACATCTGAGCTTCCTAACGTTCAGTAACTGGAATAAAATGGAGGCTTTGGGCTGCTGCATTTTCTATATGATCCAGTTCAGAGAGCTGCTGGGCGTTCCCTCTGCCTGGAGCTTGTGGGCGGGGCCTAAACTGATTGACAGGCCGACTTCAGATTCTCAGTTTACTGTTGGTTTTTACACCAAACAATGACTAAAAACACATTTTGATGAGAAATTGCATATTTTAGTTTTTCACATTCCCTTTAACAGAAACACTCGTGTCTTATTGATTAGCATGTTACATGGACTTGCATCATTGCATTGCCATACAATAGGCTAATCTGTGTTTTTATTTTATTTCATTTCAAAATCAAGTGCTATCATTTGGAGCTGACTTGAGGCCTGAGAGGTTTCCTACGTTGAAATCAATATCAGTTTGGCTAAATGAAATGAAGCAGTTGTGTTCAGACTGTGTATTGAAGACAAGTGTAATCTAAAACACATGGTGACCGCTGTGCAGCTCTCTATGGGGTTAACTCCGCCCTGCAGGCCGAGCTGTTAGAGCCGCGCCTAGCAAGAGCTTCATGAAGGCTGAATACCGACCAGAACTACAGATTCATTGGTGCCACGCCACCGTTCCGACGGCCCATTATTCCGAAACCCCAATAGTCAGAAAACTCCATTCCTGGCTCCATCCACAGCCGTGTCTTCTGACAGCCTCGACCCTAAGCTCGCTCTAACCCTGACCTCAGTGACCCCAAGCCTCAACCCAACCACCTCCGGGATAACGGGCTGTCAGACAAATGGGCTTTCGGTCCGATGGGCGGACATTTTTCGGACTATTGGGGTTTCGGAATAATGGGCCGTCAGAACAATGGGCAGTCCCCGATTTAATTCCCGCTACGTGTTTATCTCAACTCTCAGTACGAGCCAGAGAGGACAATGACACATGGAAGTTTCAGGGGTTCAAACTAACTCCAACTCCAAGTGTGTATGGGTTGGAAAAAAAAATAGAGGAAATAATGAAAAGATTTTGCTGCCAACATAGTGTATGCTAAAGTGTTAGCATGGAGCTACAATCACTCAACATAGTGTATGCTAAAGTGTTAGCATGGAGCTACAATCACTCAACATAGTGTATGCTAAAGTGTTAGCATGGAGCTACAATCACTCAACATAGTGTATGCTAAAGTGTTAGCATGGAGCTACAATCACTCAACATAGTGTATGCTAAACTGTTAGCATGGAGCTACTGTACAATCACTCAACATAGTGTATGCTAACCCAGTGATTCTCAACCTTTTTCATATCAAGGACCCCTAATTTAGTCCACATTAGGGCCACGGACCCCCATTTGGTGAGATTTTGTCTCTAGGACCCAAATCTGAATCTGAGATATGATTTTGTCCAGAATTCCATGACTATCTGTACTGTAGGTAGAGAGATAACAGAGAAACTATGATCAAAACAGTCATTCTAAAATGACAAAATAATGAAGTTTAACAATTCATCAATTTGCTGTTGACCCCCTGGAATGCCCTCAAGGACCCCTAGTGGTCCCCAGACCCCACATTGAGAACCACTGTGCTAAACTGTTAGCATGGAGCACCAGAGCCAATGATCTACCGGGGACACATGGATGATTCTGGAGTCTATGATGTCACCACCTAACAGCTAAACCGACCAATGAGCTAACCTCCCAGCACTCCCTGTGTTCCTTCAGAGCACCAGGCTGCTTGTTTGGTAACACGGAGCGGAGGTTCACCATGTAGGGAAATATAACGAGTCCCAGAGAGAGAGAGAATAGCTGAAAGACATTTTAATATACTTTGCTGTGATTGACAACGTATCTGGCGCTGTCTGACCCGTCCTGATATGATGTACCCCGCCCAACTGGGACTCCATGGAGATTAAAACAACCGCTGAGAATGATTCGCAGGCTGTGTGTGTGTGTGTGTGTGTGTGTGTGTGTACTCTGGAACATGCCGTGTGTGACTGTCCAACAAAAACATCATGTGTTTCGCCCCAAACTGCACTCAAACTTTACAGGTTTTCTTCCTTGAATTTGATTTGAAGTCTCCACGGTCATTTATGTGCTGGGTGAGTTTCACGACCCGTGGGCCTGGAAACCTGTTAAAACTACAGTTTCATTTTCAAAAAGTCCATGAGCGTCAACTAGAAAATACACATTCCTCCTTTTGCAGCTACATGGTTTTCGAGTTGGCTGATACAGCACACATCAATGGGACACACACACACACACACACACACACACACACACACATATCTGATTTTCTTTCAACAAAACATTTGTTTAAAATAACACAAAACAACATCAACCACTGATTTTTACGTTGACAAGCCCTTTAAAGACGTACAAATGCTTCAAATGAGGCTCCACAGGGTTTAAAAGTGAAAGTTTAGTAACGTCTCCGTCAAAATAAAGCATTATCTTCTACATGTGGACTTCCCTGGTGCATATTTGATATTTACAGCTGTTAATGCATTTTAAATATGTAATAATGCATTTACTGCTTGGTCTAAATACACAGCCAGACAGATCCTGGGCTTTATGAGAGCCGAAGTGTGAAAATACACCTAGTGCTCAGCTAGTGGGACAGATGATGCTCTCATCATATTCATACGGCAAAGTAACATGACAGTAATGTGAGGGGGAACATCCTCGTCCCTCCAGTGCTGAGAAAGGGAAACTGTGTTAAAATGTAAACTATTCTGCTGCCTGGAGCGCCGGCCTGCCTCCAGCTGCAAGGCATTTTTCAGGAATAAATATACCCAAATAAGGCCGGCAGAACCACTCACTGACTCTGTATGAGTGTGTGTGTGTGTGTGTGTGTGTGTGTGTGTGTGGTGTTCTCCCTGACTTTGGTATTCCAGCTGAAATCCATTATCCCGCAGACGGAGATATCCAAACAGAAAGGCTTAGCCCACGATAGCGTGACTAAAATAACAAACCTCTCCTAATCGATGAAGAGCGTGAGATGTGAGCCGTCCCGGGACAGAGCGCTGCACAGAGGAACAGATACACACACTCCAGGTACTGCAGCAGAGTATTAAGAGTACTGCTACTACTGAGCAGATGAAATACTGTGTGTCTGCATGTCCTTCTGACCCGCTTCAACCAGGAGCCTCTTCTAATGTTCAACTCACACGTTTTAACACAACACATCACAACACAACACAACACACAACAACACAACACAACACATCACAACACAACACAACACAACACAACACAACACAACACACAACACAACACAACACAACACAACACAACACACAACACAACACACAACACACAACACACAACACACAACACACAACACAACACAACACAACACAACACAACACAACACAACACAACACAACACAACACAACACACAACACACAACACACAACACAACACAACACAACACAACACACAACACACAACACACAACACAACACACAACACAACACACAACACACAACACACAACACAACACAACACAACACAACACAACACAACACAACACAACACAACACACAACACACAACACATCACAACACACAACACAACACACAACACACAACACAACACACAACACACAACACAACACAACACAACACAACACAACACACAACACACAACACATCACAACACACAACACATCACAACACACAACACAACACACAACACACCACACAACACACAACACACAACACAACACAACACAACACAACACAACACAACACACAACACACAACACATCACAACACACAACACAACACAACACAACACAACACAACACAACACACAACACACAACACATCACAACACACAACACAACACAACACAACACACAACACACAACACACAACACAACACAACACACAACACACAACACAACACAACACAACACAACACAACACAACACACAACACACAACACAACACAACACACAACACACAACACAACACAACACAACACAACACAACACAACACAACACACAACACACAACACATCACAACACACAACACAACACAACACAACACAACACACAACACACAACACATCACAACACACAACACAACACAACACAACACACAACACAACACAACACAACACAACACAACACACAACACACAACACATCACAACACACAACACAACACAACACAACACAACACAACACAACACAACACAACACACAACACAACACAACACATCACAACACACAACACACAACACAACACACAACACAACACAACACAACACACAACACAACACACAACACAACACACAACACAACACACAACACAACACAACACAACACACAACACAACACAACACAACACAACACAACACAACACAACACACAACACAACACAACACATCACAACACACAACACACAACACAACACACAACACAACACAACACAACACAACACAACACACAACACAACACAACACAACACAACACAACACAACACACACAACACACAACACAATACAACACACAACACACAACACACAACACAACACACAACACACAACACAACACAACACACAACACAACACAACACAACACAACACAACACAACAGTAAGCCCATCACATTTAGATCCAGCAGACTTTGACTGTGTTCATTCATATCTGGTCCTCTGGTCAAACACTAAATGCAACTTACCACTGAGCCCTTGTGAAAAGCCTCACTTATTGTATTGTACATACTGTATATATGTTCAGGAATCTCTGCTTTCTTTACTTCTTTGTCTCTGACATTTGATATTTAAATTTAAATTCTATTGTAAAGCTCGGTTGCTGCTTGTTTGTCTGTCTAATGTGTGTATATTGCACTGCACCGACCTCACCGAGTCAAATTCCCAGTATGTGAAAATGTATCTGGCGAAAATAAATCTGATTCTGATTCTGATTTAAATTAGCAGCATGTTGTCTGCATGACCTGCTGCGGGACTTAGTCTTTTCTTCTACTTTTTAATTATTTTTTCCTCTGTGAAAACGATAATTAAGAAAAACAAAAATAAAAACATTCTAATTTTAAAAACGAACTACTAACCGATTACAAGAATTTAAAAACTAACAACACGTCACAACATGATGTAACACAACAACACAGTTTTAGTGAGTGGCTGCAGTGGGAATCAAACTCACAACCCTGACAGTGTCGGTGCCTTGCTCCACACACTGAACTATACGGGGAATTGAACCTGTAACTATAGGGCTGAACAATTCATCGAAATTTTATCAAAATCGCAATATGGCCTACTGCAATTTTCAAATCGCAGGAGGTGCAATATTTGTTAAAGGTGAAATGTGTCAAAATAGCATTTTAAAGTAAATATTGTGGTGCTGCAGAGATGTCCTGGCCTACACATCATATTCTACAGACTTAAGAAAACATCTTTGTTTGGTACAGATCCCCGCAAAAATCACACCATAATCATTTTAATACGTTTTTCAATGATAATGAGAATAATGATGTAAAAATTATCATTCCCTCTAATATCGCAAATCATATCGCGATTGCAACATCAGTCAAAATAATCGCAATTAGATATATTTTCAAAATCGTTCAGCCCTATCTGTAACCTTCACACACACACACACACACACACACACACACACACACACACACACACACAGGCCTGGTGTCATGTCACATGTGTGTTGCTACGACACAGAGTATGGTACCACAGAGTTATCACCGGTGTGTGACTGTCCTCTACCACACACACACACACACACACACACACACACACACACACACACACACACACACACGCTGGCAGTCTCCCCACCAGATGATGCCAATCATGAGACCTGCAGATTAAGACACACACTTTAATCCGCCGGTTTCACCTGAACTGAACTGCCTGGATTAATGGAAACCTTCATCCTGAGCCTCTGAACCAGCTGGATTACAGGAGGGATCGGATCCTGACAGGATGGGGTTAAATCCACACCAAGTCTACCGGACGGCTGTGTCCTAATGGAAAGGAAAAGTCCACTATGGAGGGAAAACTGGATTTGTTTGAGTCCACTATGGAGGGAAAACTGGATTTGTTTGAGACCACTAGGGAGGGAAAACTGGATTTGTTTAAGTCCACTATGGAGGAAAAACTGGCTTTGTTTGAGTCCACTATGGAGGAAAAACTGGCTTTGTTTGAGTCCACTATGGAGGAAAAACTGGATTTGTTTGAGTCCACTATGGAGGAAAAACTGGATTTGTTTGAGTCCACTATGGAGGAAAAACTGGATTCTAAACTACAGAAGAAACTAATCTGTCATGAAAAATAAAACTTCTGGTTTAATTCTGATTTTCAACACGAGGGAAAGAAGCTTCTGCATCCACAGAGAGACAGACAGGCAGAAAGAGAGAGAGACAGGTGTATCAGAGAGACAGGCAGAGAGAGATGCATTAGTGGGAGATATATAGAGACAAAGAGAGACAAGAGACTATGAGAGAGAGAGAGGCGGGCATGAGAGAGAGGAAGACAGAGAGAGAGAGGCAGTGTCAGAAAGACAGGGAGAGAGAGACATAAAGAGAGAGAGACAGGAGGCATGAGAGGATACATACAGTAAGATGAAGAGAGAGAGCGACAGGCAGACAGAGAGAGACAGACAGGAGAGAGAAATAAGGGCGTGAGAAAGAAAGAAAGACAGTAAGGAGCATTACTGAGTAAAGACAAAGAGAGACAGGAGACATAAAGAGAGAGCGACACAGAGAGACAGACAGAAAAAAAACAGAGTCATTAGTGTCAGACAGACAGGCAGAGAGACAGACAGGCAGAGAGACAGACAGAAAGAGAGACATGAGGGAGGGTTGTTGGGTTAAAGACGGACAAAACTTAGGAAACCCTTCACCAGTCGGCTAACTGAGCTCGAAAAAAACAATAAAAAAAAAAAACAAGCGTCTGTGTGTCAAAGAAACTAGAAAACACATATTTCACATTCTTGTCCGGTTTGGCCTCCATCCCAGAATAACCTCCACACAGCAGGCCGGCCGAACGTAACGCTTATTTACATTTTAATAAAAACGAGGACAGAGCGCCACGGAGAGATTATCGGGTTGTTTTTCTTACAGGGAGGTAAAGTCAGTGACACGTCCGCTACAGATGTTAAAGCTCCATATCCTCCACTGTCCGGTGTTTTATTTTGTGTCCTGAGGTCCATTCAAAGCTGTGTGTGTGGTGTCATGAACCAAAAACACTCTCAATTAGTGATGCACAGATATATCGGTTGAATATCGGAAATGGCAGATTTTGGCATCGTCGACTACAAGCGGCTCATCGGCCGATAAGATTAAATCCACCGATGGCAGTGGCCGATACTCATTAGCATATATTGCCTCACTAATCTGTTCCAAAGACGTTCAAGTTTGAATGGAAGGACAGCCTATCAGCGTGAGGTAACGATAATGTTATTTGTTTATTTTAATTAAAAAAGGGCATTTTTGGTTATGTGAAAGAATGTTACAATAAAAGATGTTCCTTAAATCTATATGTTCATTTGTTTTCTATTTATTTAGTTCAATTTCAAAAAGGGCATTTTTGGTTATGTGAAAGTTGTTACAATAGAAGCTGATCCTTAAATCTATATTCATTGCAAAGTATAATGAAGGGCAGAATATAGATTATTCTGGCAGGGCACAAATGGGTCAATACGAAACTAAATATCGGCAGGCTATCGGTATCGGCCGATTGTGGTGGTTGAAAAATCGGCTATCGGTTATCGGCCCAAAATTTCCATATCGGTGCATCCCTACTCTCAATCCATTTCTCCACGTTCATTTTCCAGCATCTCTCTGAGCCTTACCAAGAACAGTCTGTTTCTGTCACCGTGTCTTTAAGGCTCATTAATATTAACGACCCCCTCTGTTCCGACTGGCTAACCGTTTCCAGAGTGAAACGTGAGACGCCGCGGCCCGGCGGCTACAGGTAGGGAAAACTCTCCGGTAATAAACAATGACAATCGCTCAACCGCTTTGAAAAAAACACTTTGTTAGTCTATTATTTAGCTATTTAGTAGCTAAGGGGCACTCATAGTTACAGTTGGTAACTGCTTAGGAGGAGGAGCTTTTGGGGTTTTTTTTTATTATTATTAGGTGTGCAGATTAAGAGATGAAAGTTATAGAAGAAATAAAGAGTATTTATTTCTTCGATAAAAATGAACAGATAATGTGTTAATTTGCAAAAGAGGCTGTGTGAAAAGGTATTGGATAGCTGAGGAGTTAAAATGAATAGGTGGTACGATTTGGGAACATAGCAGATATGTAGGACCGAGCAAACAGGTTGATTCGTATGTTCTGATGTAAGTCTAATAATGTTGGGTTTTGCTTTGTATGGATGTTTTGTATTTATGTTAGGATGTTTTGTGTGTGATAATTGTATAAGATGCCATGTTTTGTGTCTATAAAGAAACGAAACTAAAATCATACAAAAAAATAAAAGCATCAAGTTCCTCCGGTGGAAAAAGAGAAAACGATGCAGCTGTCTGAGGTGGTTCATTAAGATCTCATGGATAAACTGACGCCTCTGGTTACTGGTGTTACTGGTGTTACTGGTGTTACTGGTGTCCAGTAAACTGAAAGCACAGGCGATGGTAGCCGCCATATTGGTCTGAAGTAAACGTTACTATGGTTACAGACATTATTTACAGCCATCGTGAGATTGAGGAGTGGAGCAACAGCCAATATGTCACAGGGTTATGGATCTGTTCCCACTCCCAGAATCTGACGCCAATTCAACCACAAACACATGAGTTTTGATCATCACAGACATCCAGTAGAACTTCATTTCCCATCATGCACTCGACACACTCAACGAATCCACCTCTTCCTCCCCTTGATGTCTGATGGAAGTCTATCAATCGTTTTTCATGCTATATGTTGGAAGAACACCATGTAACTGCTCCAGTGAGGCAGGAAAAACAGCAGAGAACAAATCCTTTTATACACTTCCAAAATTAATAAAAGAAAGAAAAAAGAAGATGACTATGGATTAGCTTCGATCAATCACAAAGATTGATCCAGAACAGTCTGTTCAGATCATTTTATATCTGCCGTCAGCCATGTTTGTGAAAAAGGTCAATAAGGCAGGAAAACGGAGAAGTAATAATTTCATACACTTCCAAAAGGTGTTGCACATCAAGGAGCATAAAAAAGCAATTATCATTAAAAAAAATATGTGCTGATGGATAGCTTCAATCAATCACAAAGATTGATCCAGTGCAGTAGACAGTCTGCTCAGATCATTTTATATCATTATATATCATTTTATATTTTAGCTAGCTATAGCTTTCCAGATATAAGGCTTCTATTAGAGTAAAGAGTGAAGAACCCTGACTCAAATTTAGAGAAAGAAACATCTGAATGATTGCTAACATACACAACACATCTACTGCTTTTGTTGCTTAGCAACACACAACAAGCATCACTGATTTGTTTCCACAGCTGCTGCTTTATCTAGTGTTAGCCTACCTAGCCTAGCTAGCAAGACTGGTAACTAAGTCCAAGGCATTAGCGTGACTATAACGTTAATTCCCGTCCCTCTGACTACAATTAGCTACAATTTTTACTCAGATAACATTTTCTTATTTTAAAGACTGTGAAAGGCAAACTGAAATCAATGTCATAAAATTGCTAAAATAGACTCTTATAGATTTAAGTTTTTCATGTGTTCATGTAGGTTCACCAGCCTCATGCTGTTCTTCCACAAGCTAACCAGCAGACTTCCAACAGACGAACTCTAAAACACACGGGACATGTTCTGAATTATGTAAAGATTACGCTCCTTCACCGGTCGTCACCTGATCCTTTCCTGCTGGGGAAACACATTTCTACCACTTGTACACTGCGACATATTTCCATTTGAAGACATCATGCTCATTTTACGACATTACGGGAAGACCAGACTCAGGTTTGGTTGCTATGGTATTTAAAACACTTCTGCGAGGGGATTTCTTTTTACATTTTAGTCATCTATCTGACACTCCGATCCAGACTGACTGAGAATGAGTGGAGCAGTGGACTGAGCTTCAGTTCCTATCCAACATTACAACCAGCCAGTGACATAGTGTTAAATAAAACAGGGTAAGCTGTGACCTCTAGTCGGTGATCATCATAAGGCGTCACAACCACCACTACAAACAAAAATCAATTACACTTTCAGAGAAAACATTAATTTATGCTTTTTACCCTAAAAGACACTATTTTTGTGTGACTTCCATGAGTTTGAGGCTTCTTAGTATGATGTGTAATAAAATTTCAAAAGGAGAGTAAACGCTATTCCTGCAAATAAAAACGGAGTGATCAGAGTGATTTACAATAAACGTAACAGTAGAATAAGATTTAATTCCTAGATCACCAACCTTATAGTAAGAAGGTCAAAGGTCAGAGGTCGCAGCAGCCTGATGATAGATGGATCAAATATTTCTCTTTGGGGCGACAGAGAAGTGAAATAAAGACCAAACGACCAGGGAGGAAAGGTGAAAAGGATTGTTTCATGGTTTCAAATGTCTGAGCCAAGCCTGGATAGGCAAACCAACGGCCAGGAGATTTGAATAGGCGAATAAAAAGGGGACAGTCCCATGTGAGGTGTGAGCCAAATCAAAGCCTTGTGTGTTTTTTGTTAATCTTTTGAATGGATTCAGGTCGGTATTCCACATATCTGCTGTACAACCAGAGAGATGAGAGATAAAGAAGAGACGGATAGAGAGGAATAGTGAGCAGTGTTTAAAAAAGGAGGATAAACTATGAACTCCATCCTCATCATGAGCCAAACAACCACCAGTGTAAATAAAACCAACTATATTTTCAGAAAAGCTTATTTTCTTTACCCCATCCTCATACACCTCAGACAGACAAAAGGTCAGAGAGCACTACAGTCCAGACATTTAGAAAAATACAAAAACTCCAAATATAAATGCAATAAATTAACACATACTGAACACATGCAAGCAGCTATTTTCATTCTAATCCTATTTTTGAGTCCACTTTTCTACATAATGTTCCATACTAAACTTTCATAACCCCGGCTACATAGAGGTGAAGAATTTCCTTCAAAAACAAGATATCTATCTTTGTAAACAGTGATTCATGACTGAAGCACTGACAGTCTGACATTAAACCAAATTTACTGTTTGATTATTTACTTTTTAGATTACTTAGTATTACTTAGGATAGTTGGAAACCACAGACACTATGAGTCACTATAGGGATATTATAGGAATATTATAGTGATACTACAGAAGATAAAAAACAAATGCCATCTAGTACAATAAGTTCACTAAAAAGCCATTGTTTAATACCTTAAGAATATTATAATGATACCATGGGGGTAAAAAATAACATAAAGTACTATAAGGTCACTATAAACTCACTACTGAGTACCACAAAAACACTACAAATCCCAGTAGGAATATCAGTGACGCCAGTGGAGATAGAAAATACCATAAAGTAAGATAAGGTATCACAGACGCACTAAGTCCCTTTAATAACAGTATAGGAATATTATACTGATACCACAGGAAGCAAAAATACCATAAAGCACGATGAGGTTACTATAAACTCACTATTGAGTACCTATAGTATATTATAGGAAGATTATAGGGATACCATAGTAGGTAAAAATACCTTAAAGTATGATGAGGTCACTATAAACCCAGTATATCGTGGACCACAGACACTCTGTAAGACCCTATAGTAACATTATAGGAAGATTATAGTGATTCCACGGAAGGTAAAACTACCATAAGGTACGATGAAGTCACTAAACTCACTACTGAGTACCACAGACACACTATAAGTCCCTATAGTAATATTATAGCGATATTACAGTGATACCATAGTAGGTAAAAATACCATTAAGTATGATGAAGTCACTACTGAGTACCCCAAACACTCTGTCCCTATAATAACATTATATGAATAATATAGTGATGCTGTACTAGGAGAGGAAAGCACACTATACAGCCTTATAGGAATATTATAGTGATAGCCTACCATAGGAGGTAAAAGTACTACAAAGTAAGATGACGTCACTATAAACTCACTACTGGGTACCATAGTCCCAAGTCCCTATAGTAATATTATAAGAATATTATAGGGATAATAGTGATACGATAGTAGGACAAACTACCATAAAGCTCACTCTGCAAGTCCCTATAGTAACATAATAGGAGGATTATAGGAATATAATAGGGATATTATAGAGATACCATAGGAGGTAAAGCTACCATAAAATACGATGAAGTCACTATAAACTCACTATTAAGTACCATAGACACACTTTAATTCCCTATAGTAATATTATAGGACTATTATAGGCATGTTACAGTAGGCTACCATAGTAGAAACAACCCTAAAACTCACTCTGCAAGTAACTAACATAATAGGAGGATTATAGGAATATAACAGGGATATTATAGAGATACCATAGGAGGTAAAGCTACCATAAAAGTACGATGAAGTCACTATAAACTCACTACTGAGTACCATAGACACACTTTAATTCCCTATAGTAATATTATAGGGATAGTCCAGTGATACTGCGCGGCCCTACAGGAAAACTAAAGAGCTTTTTATCCATCCGGGCTCAGCCTACCTTGGAGATGATGAGCGGCTCTCCGTGCTCCAGGCCGCCTTGCAGGGTGAAGCCCCACGGTGCTCCGCCCTGCAGCCGGGCCTCCACCAGCACCCAGCCGCCCGCCTGCAGCCCCGCCCGGCCGCCACTGCTCTCCATGCCCGGCCAGAGAGCGCTCACTCCGGGGCTTCACGGCTCAGTCCATCGGCGACAGGCGGACCGGACCGGCGGATCGAAACTTGCGGGGGTGGCGGGGGGGGGGAAGTAAAAGATTTCTCACGGTTTTCTGATCAGCTGGGTGTAGCGGAGCCAGGAGGACAGCTGGGTCCACAAGTGCATTTCCTTCATTCATTTATTTCCTTGTTAAAAAAAAAAAAAAAAAAAAACGTGTCCAAGCCCAAAGCCGCATTTCCTGCAAAGTGCATTCCTCCAGCCTGCAGAGCGGCGGCTGCACGAGACAAGTGGGAGAGAAACTAGAGAAAAGAAATAAATAGAAGAAAACTTTACTACAAACTGGAAGTGATAAAACATCAAGGTCGGTCCAAGACGCTGCTGAAACAAAATCCAGACTTTCAACTCCGATGGCTGGTGTCTCTCTCTCTCTCTCTCTCTCACTCTCTCTCTCTCTCTCTCTCTCTCTCTCTCTCTTCCGAAATCAGTTTAGCATCACAATAGGATTTGCTCCGACTCACTGCGCGAGGAGAAAAGAGAGAGGGCAGAGAGAGAGAGAGAGAGAGAGAGAGGTGGAGAGATGTAGAGACAGACTGAAGGGGAGGGAGACTGAAGGGGAGAGAGAGAGAGAGAGAGAAAGAAAGAAAGAAAGAAAGTGGAGAGAGGGAAAGAAAGTTAGAGAGAGAGGGGGAGACAAGAGAGAAAGGAAGAGCGAGAAACTAAAATAAAGACAAAGAGAAAGAGAGGACAAGAGAAGTAGAGACAGAAGAGAGAGAGGGGGAGGCAGAGGGAGAGAAAGAAAGAGAAAGGGGGAGCGGGGAGAAATAGAGAGAGAGAGAGAGAGAGAGAGAGAGTGAGAGAGATGGGATTATGTTAATTTGTCATTGTCAAAAGACAAAATTTTGCTCATCAGACTTTCAACAGTCATTTCCATGAAATTTACCCTGGCTTCCTCTCCTCTACTCCTCTCTCTTCCCTTCTCTTCTCTTCTCCTCTATCCTCTCCTCTCCTCCCCTCTCTCCTCCTCTCCTCTCCTCTCCTCTCCTCTCCTTTCTTCTCCATTTTAAAATAGTTACAACACTGATGGTCTCTTGGACTAGATTATATCACTTTTTTAATCAAAAATCAGATTATAGATTAGAGGATCAGATTAGAGTAGAGTAGATTAAATTAGATCAAATCAGATTAGATTAGATCAAATTAGATCAGATTAGATTTGATCAAATCAGATTAGGTTAGAATAGATTAAATTGGATTAGATTAAATCATATTAGGTTAGATTAGATTAGATTACATCAAAACATTTTAGATCAGGTGAGATTAGATCAGATCACACTAGATAAAATTAGATTAGATCGGATTAGATTTAATCATATAAAATTAGATTACATGAACTTTAATATGATTCAAACGATAAACTAAGGCGGATCAAAATGTGAAAACCAATTACCAAATCAATCAATAAGAGAAAACAGTTCAGTGACAGCTGGAAGAAAAGAAGCCTTGGAATGAGCAAAGTTCTGTGGATTTAGCACAAAGACCAGTGACACCCGAACACACCTGAACACTCCTGAACACTCCTGAACACACTCCTGAACACTCCTGAACACTCCTGAACACACCTGAACACACCTGAACTCACCTGACCACACCCGAACACTCCTGAACATACCTGAACACTCCTGAACACACCCGAACTCACCCGAACACACCCGAACACACCCGAACATACCTGAACACACCCGAACACTCCTGAACACACCCGAACACTCCTGAACACTCCTGAACACACCTGAACACACCCAAACACACCCGAACACTCCTGAACACTCCTGAACACTCCTGAACACACCTGAACACATCTGAACACACCTGAACACACCCGAACACACCCGAACTCACCCGAACACACCTGAACACTCCTGAATACACCTGAACACACCTGAACACACCTGAACACTCCTGAACGCACCTGAACACACCCGAACTCACCCGAACACACCTGAACACACTCAAACTCACCTGAACACACCTGAACACTCCTGAACACACCTGAACACACCTGAACACATCTGAACACACCCGAACTCACCCGAACACACCTGAACACACTCGAACTCACCCGAACACACCCGAACTCACCTGAACATACCTGAACACTCCTGAACACTCCTGAACACTCCTGAACACACCTGTGACTGTGAGTCCAGGTAGCAGTTCAGGTCTCTGGGTGTCGTTTGTCCAGGAGCCACTTGAGGCATCGTTCTTCTTTATCTTGCACCCTGTGTGTGATTTAGAGCCCAAAATTGGAATTATCAAATTTTGCATTTAGAGTTTTGTGCTTTGAAACGTAAAAACATAAAAACTGAGTAAAAACGTACTTACTTAAAACTTACTGAGACAGAAAGGCAATGAAAGAGCTGTGCAGAATAGAAAACTTATAATTCTAAAATAAAAAATATAGAGTATATGCTATATATAACGATGAGAGGAATATGAGAGTAAGAAAAAAACACAGTGTGTGAAAAATGACAGCATTCAATCAAGTCATTAACAGAAACTAATTAATCTGGAAATGACAGAGCATTTACTCAGTCTGTTGTTTCCAAAAAGACTTGATATGACAACCTCCTCGTGTGTGTGTGTGTGTGTGTGTGTGTGTGTGTGTGTGTGTGTGTGTGTGTGTGTGGATGATTACTTCATCTAAATTCCATTCCTTGACCAGATCCGGACTAAAGCGTATCCGCATGACTGAGTCTAACCCTGTTATCCTGCAGTTAGCTGTGGAGAGACACTGAACCTGTCACTGCTTCCTCTGACTTCATTCATACTAACAGAGAAATGTTGAAATGAAAACAGAGACAGCACAGTGAACATGTCGTCAGTGATGGGACGATATATCTAAACTCAAATATATCGCGATACAAAAATGTGACAATCCGTATCATGGGTCAGAAAGATGAACGGTGATATTAGCTCTATTTTATTCTGCTGCGGTAATCACTAATCTCCTGTGATCGACCAATCAGAGTGCGGGACTCGGCGTAGACTCAACACAAAGTGGGGGGTCTTGGGCAGCCACCACAGAGACCGTTTTCAACCACAAATACACGTCAAATATCATCAGTTTACTGCAGAGACGCTGTTTTCATTAACATGCCATTTAGTCTTGTTACACCAGTAATTATAGTTCCTTTTAAAAATTATTTAAAATACTTTTAAAGAGTAACTAAACCCCCCAAAACACCTTTTTTCAGCTGAAAAACTGTATTTGGGTATTTAATAGTGTTGTCGATGGATTCAGGTCCAAATCGTTTAGTTCCGCTTTAAAATTTCAGCAAACACCACTGATACTTTTTTTTTCTTTCTTAGGTCGATTGTTACAGCAGCAAGTTAAACCTCAACTCAAGTAAAAGTTCAGTAAATTAGCAGCACTTCTGTTTTTTTTTCAACAATATGTTTATTGAGTTTTCAACATATTTTATAAAAGTAAAACAAAAAAACAAAAAAAAACATTATGTATGCATACTTAAAAATACCCAATATTATAAAAATGTAAACATATACATGATATATACATAGATACATACAAATGAACAAACAATATTAAATTGATTAAAAATAAATAAATAAAATTAACTCCCATTACATATTTGGTAAAATAATTATAGTAATCTACTTCTGCTTAAGTACAATTTCAGCAAAATAAGAATATTTGTACTTCTGCCTCTTTTGGATTTCTTCTGGCAGTGTATGAGTTCTTATTGGATTCTTTATTTCTACTTCTTTATTTTTTACTGCTGTACTGTCTGTGGTACTCTGTGGTACTGTGTCTCAGTACTGCTGTACTGTCTGTGGTACTCTGTGGTACTGTGTCTTAGTACTGCTGTACTGTCTGTGGTACTCTGGTACTGTGTCTCAGTACTGTAGTTGAATCATGTGTGTTTCAGTCTTTTGGTCCTGCAGCTCCCCCTGGTGTTCAGAAAGTGAAGGTTTTGATGGGAGCATGGTCAGGTGTATCAGCTAACAGGGTCAAAGGTCAGAGGGAAGAGAAGGCGGCTCCTGGATGAAAGGCTTCAGGTGACAAAGAGCTGGATTCAGACAAGATGAAGTTTCAGCCTGAAGCTCAGTCTGAGAAAGAGAGGTCAAACAGACTGGGGAGGTCTGTCTGTCTGTCTGTCTGTCTGTCTGTCTGTCTGTCTGCCGGTCTCTCTCTCTGCCTACCTGTCTCTCAGTCTCTCTCTGTCTGTCGCTCTCTCTCTCTGTCTGCCTGTCTCGCTGAATTTGACTTTGAGAGAGACATAGAGCCCCTTTCACACACGCAGCCCGTTCCGTAAATTTACCGGCACGGGGGTCATGTGTGAACAGGAGCCGGTATGGAAATGCCAGTAAATCTGTTCTGCCTATTTCCCTAAACCCTAACCCTAACCCAGAGAGAGAGAGAGAGAGAGAGAGAGAGAGAGAGAGAGAGACACGCAGAGAGAGAGAGAGAGAGAGAGAGAGAGAGAGAGAGAGAGAGATGGAATATAGCCTAATCTGCACTATTTTCTAATTGACAGGAAATGAAGAGTTATTAAAGCGAGTTGTTGGCTGGTAAATTCAGAAGTCGGTCTTACATTATTTTTTATTTGTTTAACCTTTATTTATCCAGATAAGTCAATTGAGAACCAATTCTCATTTACAATGACGGCCTGGCCAAGAGGCAAAAACAATATACAAGACTATACAAATAATAAAAACATAAACACAATCAACAAACAACAACAGTCAGTTTAAAACATCACAATATACACAATATATACAACAACAGGAATTACATTGAAAGTGGAATTAATGTGTGGAATTAATTCTGATTTAAATCTATCTTCCACAAAGCTTCTGACTGCCTCAGAAACACTTGAGTGTGTCTGTCTCCCTCTTGTGTGTGTGAGCAGCGCTGCATGTAGACCATGAGGAAGTCACTTAGTCAGGACTGAAGCCGAGGACAGCAGGACTTAGTCTGGACTTCATGAAGACAGCAGGACTTAGTCTGGACTGAAGCCGAGGACAGCAGGACTCAGCAGGACTTAGTCTGGACTGAAGCCGAGGACAGCAGGATTTAGTCTGGAGTGAAGCCGAGGACAGCAGGATTTAGTCTGGACTGAAGCCGAGGACAGCAGGACTTAGTCTAGAATTCATGAAGACAGCAGGACTTAGTCTGGACTGAAGCCGAGGACAGCAGGACTCAGCAGGACTTAGTCTGGACTGAAGCCGAGGACAGCAGGATTTAGTCTGGAGTGAAGCCGAGGACAGCAGGATTTAGTCTGGACTGAGGCTGAGGACAGCAGGACTTAGTCTGGACTGAAGCCGAGGACAGCTGGATTTAGTCTGGAGTGAAGCCGAGGACAGCAGGATTTAGTCTGGAGTGAAGCCGAGTACAGCAGGACTTAGTCTGGACTGAAGCCGAGGACAGCAGGACTTAGTCTGGACTGAGGCTGAGGACAGCAGGACTTAGTCTGGACTGAAGCCGAGGACAGCAGGACTTAGTCTGGACTGAAGCCGAGGACAGCAGGACTTAGTCTGGACTTCATGAAGACAGCAGGACTTAGTCTGGACTGAAGCTGAGGACAGCAGGACTTAGTCTGGACTTCATGAAGACAGCAGGACTTAGTCTGGACTGAAGCTGAGGACAGCAGGACTTAGTCTGGACTCAAACCGAGGACAGCAGGATTTAGTCTGGATTTCATGAAGACAGCAGGACTTAGTCTGGACTCAAACCGAGGACAGCAGGATTTAGTCTGGATTTCATGAAGACAGCAGGACTTAGTCTGGACTTGATGAGGACACATGGTGGACTGCTGTGAAAGCAGCACAGTCTCAGTCTGATCTCTGAACAGCTGCTGAGACTCTGATGACGAATCAACCTGCTGTGAGTTCCAGTGTGGAGCTGCTGGAGCTGCTGGAGCTGCTGGATCTGCTGGAGCTGCTGGAGCTGCTGGAGCTGCTGGAGCTGCTGGAGCTGCTGGAGCTGCTGGAGCTGCTGGATCTGCTGGAGCTGCTGGAGCTGCTGGAGCTGCTGGATCTGCTGGAGCTGCTGGAGCTGCTGGAGCTGCTGGAGCTGCTGGAGCTGCTGGAGCTGCTGGATCTGCTGGAGCTGCTGGAGCTGCTGGAGCTGCTGGAGCTGCTGGAGCTGCAGTCACACTGTCACACTGTACTGCTCAGTGTCCACACACTGAACACTGCATATGTGTATGCAAATCTATTACATATCACACTAGTAAAACAATATATGAAATCAGCTCAATGTTGCATTTGTTTTGGCAGTGACTATATTTACAAAAGTGTGTTTTGACTAAAGGAAACGAGGAAACGGAGACAGTGACAGTAGTCTGTTTTGTTGCTGTCTGACGGTGCAGAACAAGTCTTTTCATCCTCAGCCACCCAAAACCCATTCAGTGGCAAATTCCTTCACATTACGTACTGTATCCCAACCAGACCACCAGGCTGGAGGAACTCCGTCCACCAGCAACAACAACAACGTCCACCTGACTTTACGCAGGCTGAGTCACTGGTATATTTTTATTTATAAGGCGATACTGAAACAACTCCCATTGTATTTATGTACATACATTGTCCAGCAGAGTAACAAAAATTACCGTTTACGCTCACAAAACTTGTTTGTGCTGAATGTAAAAAAGGCTCGTACAGAGTTTGGTAAAAAGCGTTTCAGTTCTCAGCCCCTGTGGCGGAATGAGCTCCAGAAGGAGCTGAGACTACAGGAGCTGGTCTCATTGAATGTTTTTAAAACAATGGTTAAAGGTAGGGAGGATGGTGAAAATTGTAATTGTTTTTCCTTTAAATTGCTTTTATATGAAACATTGAATGTTTGTTGATCATGTATAATGCTGTAATGTGATGAGATGTTTGTTGTGGCGTCTGTAACTTTGTGCTGCTTTTCTTGGCCTGGTCCCTCTTGAAAAAGAGATTCTTAATCTCAATGAGGCTAACCTGGATAAATAAAGGTTAAATAAAATAAATAAAACTAGAAGGGCACTCGGAGATTTAATGGATTTTAATGGAGATTTAATTTAATGGGTTCTTCCTTGGCCCATGCTACACCCTTCAACAAAGTTTCATGAAAATCGGGCAAGTAGTTTTTCCGTAATCCTGGTAACAGACAAATAACAAACAAACAAACAAACAAACAAACAAACGGCATTGAAAACATAACCTCCTTGGCGGAAGTAATAAAACTTATGGGTGTCATGTGTCGTGTGTTATCATTTGCGATCAGAGGTGGACAGAGCTGTGAAATATTTTACTCAGGTTGAAGTTCTACTAATTAGTTAAAATGTAGTCAGAGTAATTACCTGTGTGGAAAATAAAGTGAAGGCGAAGGAGTGGAGGTTTGTCTCCAGTGAGTCTGATTCAGACACAAGGTGGCAGCAAATACCATCACTGTTTCAGCAAACTCTTTTCCTTTGTATTAGAGGAGTGAGATTCAACCTGTAATCATCCAGTCAATTACATCAAACACACACACACACACACACACACACACAACACACACACACACACACAACACACACACACACACGTTGTTGAGTGCACTTGTTTTGCGATATTGCAGGATTGAGGACTGGTACCACTGTAGAAAACAATATGACTTACACTAACCTTAACTCTAATCATTTGAACTATGACCCCTGACCTTTGACCCTAAGAGTTTGTTTCCTAACAAACTCTGCCAAACAGTCCTCACAAATGATCGCTTTTAAATTCACTCATTTCCTATTCTTGTGGGGAAATTTGGGACTTAACGAGACAAAAGTCAAGTCAGAGCTTATTCATGACTTGACTTCACTTGACTTACAAGGTAGTAAAGACATAAATCACACACACATACACACACACACATCCAGACATGAACACACATATACGGATACAGTTACATACACATCTTGGATCCTGTTAAACATTCCTGGTCTGCAATTTCCATAACTTGTTTGAGCAGTCCAGTCTAGTCTGTCTATCCAGTCTAGTGACAGAGTATATAGCCCCAAGATAGAGAGAGAGAGAGAGAGAGAGAGAGAGAGAGAGAGAGAGAGAGAGAGAAAGAGAGAGAGAGAGAGAGAGAGAGACTGACTTACTGTAAAGACACAAACTGCCCATAATATATCTGTGGTTGATGTGGTTGTTGATCAGTACTAATGAATCACTGTGCTGAGATTTCTGGCTTTCAGAATTCACTTTCTGGCCAAAACAGCAAATGACAAAATAGTTTTATTATTCCAGTATTTAGCATTGTGATATAATTTGCTAGCTTACTCCTCTACATTGGGAAAACATGACTTTGTTGTTTGTGACAATTAGAGGTATATTATCTATGATTAGGGAGTAGAAAAGTGTGCAGTTTGTGAAAAACAGAGAAGGCAGCCTCTGAAACAAGGAAGTCTATGTGAAACCACATAATTGCTCAGCTAGTTCAGGAGACAAAGCCGCTTAAAAAGTAATGGTGAAAGGCACCAGAAGAATCAATGTACTACAAGAAAACTGAAGAATTGCTTGATAGAATTGAAAAGTGCAGAGAACCCTAGGAAGAAATGAAAAAACATAGAGTGAGCTAGTAAAGCAATCTTCAAGGATTCCTGTAAATTTGTCAAATCACTGTTTGCCAAGGAGAACAGTGTCTGAAAGGAGCCAGGAGTTAGACAATCATTCAGAAAAGACACAGCAGATTGATAAAGGCTTATGGAACAAATTAATTCTGATACATTTGCACTCCAATGAAAGATCAGCCATGTGAATGATAGTTTCTGATGTTGTTTATGTTCTTAATGTGTTGAGGGTATGTGACGTTGTCTGTCAAAATATTACACATTTAACCTTTAACTACCATAAACTAGTTTACTCAGGATTCGTGGTCAGGGATTACAGCAGCTTCTGGAGCAGCTAAAAAAGGGTCTGGCTGAAAAGAAAGGTGGAACAACAGTATGGGTCCAAAATAATAATAATGGAAATCTATTTAATGAATAAAGCATTCTCAAAGTAGAAGAGGAACGGCTGCCATAGGATAAAGGATAGGATAAAGATTGAACGATGGGTAGAGGATCTGAGAGTTGCATTTGTATCTTCCAACCTTTAATGGTGGCTAAGCAGATTCCCATTTTAAAATAATTTTCCATCAGGCCAGAAGTGATGAGGAAGCTATAGCATCTGACTGTGTCACCAAACACATGACTCTGTTGGGGAATATCAAACATTTCAATTGAGACATGGATTTATGCCTTTTTTACAAATGTATGAAAATGCTTCATATCACCATTTGTGAACATGTGAAAACATTTTGCATGAATGTATTTGAATGTGTGAATGTGTAAAAAAGATTTAAGCAAACAAAAATAATGTGTAAATGTGTAGAAAAGATTTGTAGTTGTAAACAACATTTTGTGAATGTGTAAATAACATTTGTGGACAAATGATTTCAAATGTGAGGTTGAAAAAAAATCAGAGTAAACAGATATAGTTTTGTGAATGTGTAATGAAAGATTCAGAGCAGCAAAGTCTGCGTGAAAAATGTTGCTCAAAGTTGAAGTCTGTTCATGTGACATCCAGGTTACAAGCACAGATTTTGACCCTGTTTGCCTCGGGAGTCTACTAGCCATTTTTTGACTCTTTATTGAGCCCGTCCTGATATTTTCCCGTCCTGATATTTTCCAAAAATCTGATATCTCCAATGCTGAAGGAGTAGAGGTAATACTGTCAAAATAGAGAATGAGGTCATCTGCATGTGGTGACAGCTTCTGGGTGTAATCACCTCTATTTAAACCCACTACATGACCCTTTATTTCTTATGGCTGTCGCCTGTGGCTCAATAGCAATATGAAACATGAGGGGGGACAGCGGACCCCGTGTTTAGTTTCCGTACAGATCAGGAAACACTCTTAAAATGTAATCTTATTGGTTCTAATACCAATAAGATAATATCTGGGGAGAATACCTAGAGACACCTCTATCCAGCAACACAAAATGGACCCAAACCCAACTTCATATTCACTGCCGTCTTATGAGCATCAAGAAGACACCAGGACCACTAATAAAGATTAGTCATGAGGTGAGTACAAAATATTGAATATGCGTAGATTTCCAAAAAGCTGTCGCCCGATATTAAAACCAGTTTTGTCTGGGTGTATTATAGAATGCATAACAGTCAAAATTAGATAAAATAGATGAAACAAGGCAGCAGTAACTGCCTAATAATTAATAAGTAATTTTGTCAAATCTGATCAGCCTGATCATTTATTTCTTATACCTAATCATTTTGGATTGACTTCAGGAAAGAGTTGTGAGGAGGGAGAGAGAGAAGGAGGGAAAAGACAAAGAGAGAGAGACAGAGACAGAGACAGAGAGAGAGAGAGAGAGAGAAAAAGAGAGAGAGAATGTCCTGTATTGTCCCCAATGTCCTGTATTGTTATACATTGACTTCAATTACTTTGAATGTATTGAATCACTTTTACATGCTATTTATGTATAGAATCTGTAGAATTGTTTGTTTATTATCCATTATTTATTTGACTTTATCCTCTGCAAATGCTTTGGCGACATAGATCCTTTCTGTCATGCCAGTAAAGCAGGTTTGAATTTGAATTTGAATTTGGATTTGAGAGAGAGAGAGAGAGAGAGAGAGAGAGAGAGAGAGAGAGAGAGAGAGAGAGAGAGAGAGGGAGAGAGAGCATACAGTATTGTATAACTCCAAAACACTACAGGCATAACCGGCTGTTTCAGAATTTGAACGACAACTGAGCCTGAGCTTTCTCCAACAAAACCTCTCTCTACACTACACTACACTACACACACACACTACACACACACACACACACACACACACACACACTACACACACACACACACACACACACACACTCCCTGGGTCAAGAGGAGACATGTCCTCCAAGCTGCATCAACAGCACAATCAGCCTCCCTCTTATAGTAATTCATGAGGTAGATTTAACTTGGGTGGAACCAGAGGGAACAGAGCCAAACTGTTAACGTCTAACGTCTCGTTTTACTGAAGAACTTCAAACAATAATCCACAAAGGTGATCGAGGATTTACTATCAGAAGATAGTAAATACTCACTTTTATCTAGTTGCATTCTGACTGATAACTTATAGCTTGGGTGTTTTGTTTCTTTTATTATAAGGCACTTTGTTTACAAAAATATGTTATACTAATTCATTATCATTTTTATTTGTTGTTGCTGTTGCTGTCGTAATCTACAAAAACCTGGATATAGTTCAACGTTTTGCAACTTCACAGTACTGCAAGTTCCTAGACCGGTGGCCAATCATAACTCTGCATTTCTGGGGTGGCACCTGTGGTGGCCAATCAGATTTCACCCACCATTTAGAACACACCCCCTGGAACTGTCAACATGGAAGCAAAAGATAAAGGAGTTTTCCCTGCCAGGCCTCTTCAGAGAAAGAGAGAGAGAGAGAGAGAGAGAGAGAGAGAGACAACAGGAGCTGCAGATTCCTCTCTACTGGCATCCTGCCCAGACAGAGAGAGAGACAGAGAGAGAGAGAGAGACAGAGAGAGAGTGAGAGTGAGAGAGAGAGAGAGAGAGAGAGAGAGAGAGAAAGAGAGAGGGAAGGGGATGAGAAGAGGAAAATGGGAAAGAAAGAGACAGAGACATATTGATCTTTTATGTTGACACTTCATCAATGTTGTTTTCCATACTTGTGCCAAAAGTAGTGCAATGGAGAGAGAGAGAGAGAGAGAGAGAGAGAGAGAATGAGTGAGGAGAGATGGAGAGAAAATGAGACACAGAAAGAGAAGAGAGACTCCAATAGAAAATGAAACAATAGAGAAAGAGCGAGAGGAAGGAAATGAGAAGAGAGAGAGAGAGAGAGACTGACTGACCACTATCAGTCCCTTTGATGTGTATCCAGTGATTGTCCATATTCACTGTCTGTGTGTGTGTGTGTGTGTGTGTGTGTGTGTGTGTGTGTGTGTGTGTGTGTGTGTGTGTGTGTGTGTGTGTGTGTGAGCCTCTGACTCTCTCACTGAGGTACAAAGCAGGAACCAGCTGGCCTCCAGTTGCTGACGTACAAAACGAAAACCAATCAGCTTTCAGTATTCTCGCTGACATACAAAGCGAGAACCAGTCATTCACATCTTTCGATGTGGTCGCTGAGGTACAAAACAAGAACCAATCAGCTTTGAGTAGGGGCCTTAACTTGATTTTACAATTTCCTTGCATTTTTTTCTTATTTTTTCAAGAAAATACCTTTCTAAAATATTGTTTTTGTGATGCTCCCGTTTGCTTGCTTGCAACAGTGTGTGTTAGGAACCAGTGTCTTTGTAGTGATGATGATGATGATGATGATGATGATCATCATCATGATGATGATGATGATGACTGACTACCCTGGTTGTGTTCAAATCACTTTTAACACATTGACAAGACAAATGATGACAAACAATACAAATGTTGGGAAGACGATTAGAGCCAGTGTGAAAAATATATTTGAGTTCTGTGATTAATCTCAGATTTCTGCGGAAAAAGTCAGAATTCTGATTTTTTTTCTGAAGTTTTTCTCAGTGGCTTTGGTACATTTCTTGAATCATCCTTAACATTTGCAAAACAGTAAGTGCATTTCTCGAAACAATTCGTACAAACAGCACCACACAATGGCTTACCTGCAAAAGCCCGTAACTTGCTCAAAATCCTTAGTTTATCTCTCAAAAGTAAATATTTATGTCAATGAACATGTCAGTGCCATCAGAATGACAAGTCTTTGTGCCATTGTTTACAAACAAGATAGTCAAAATGCTTAGCCATGTTGTCAATATAACAGTAAAATGCACAAGGCTGCACTTTTTCTGTATGGCAGATATCAATTTCAACAGTACAAAGTGACACATTACTGTATGTGGGAGATTGATTGCAAGAGATTGGACAGGATTCACATTTACGCGTTTACTGTTTGTACTGTAATTTGTTGACAGACCATGTCACTGAGATACAGAAAAGACAAAGACAAGACTGTTTTATAGCACTGCATAGCACAAAGGAAAAAAATACACAATTAGAAATGTAAACATAGGAAACAGCCTTAGGCAGAAGTGTACACACAGTGCTGTATGGGGAATTACAGTGCAGTCTGTCTACTCCTCCTGACCTTCCTGTCACACATTCCCCTTCATGAGTGAAAGTCAAGATTCACCTGAGAGCAATTCATCAATTCAGGACACATTTACAAAAAAAAAGTCTAATAGAAATGTATAGAAAATATGCTTGACAGATTATGACAACTGGTTCAACCATTTTGCATGTGATGACTTATGCAATGAACTAATGCCTAGATGTTTTGGGGGGTGAGACTATTCAACAGAGAACCAGTATAATACATTTTGATCAACATGACATAAGCAATTGATAATGTAGGAAACAGCAGACAATTGTACATAATCATTTGCATGAATGTGCCAAAGCATTTGCAATTTGTTCAAAAGAATGAGAAATTGCTTTCATGATGTGCACAAGTGACTAGATGATGTGGAGGCTGAACAAGTAGTTTTGAGAATTTCAATTCTGATCTGAGAAATAGTAAAGTCAGAATTGTTGATGAGGGATCATTCAAAAGTCTAAACCAATGGAATATGAGTCAGGGAGTCTGATTGGATGGGAGGGGCGGAGGGGCGGGACTGTTCAAAAATCTGATGGTTTTATTGGTTAGAGATTTCCTCCTCCTGGTGCAGTGTGATGTCACAATGAAAGAGACTCTGTGTTCCAGGAAGTAAAAGTAATGGGAGTTCACTTTAAAGAAGATCACACACGTTTTGGAAAAGAAACCTTTTGATTAGATTAGCTGAAACTTGAACTCTTAATTTGCCCTCTCCCATCATAAGAAGACAACGACATTGGCTGCAGTTTATTTTTTAAATGTATACATTTCAATTACCCTCACTATTTAAACCAGTTTATGGTTCCTTTCTCCTCTAATTATCAGTTGAGAATATACATCTCTTTTTTTCTGTTCCTGCAGTCTCTAGGTCAATAGCTAAGAAAGCCTTTATGTTTAAAGCTCCCTCTGATTGGAATAATCTACCTGTAAATATTCGGTCCATATCATCTTTCCACCTGTTCAAAAATACCCTGTCTTCTTATTATAGGATCAGTTGTACATATCCATAATAACACCTCTATAATTATGTTTTATAACTTTATTAGTTAATGCTCTCACATTAATACTTTTCTATAATCTATGAATGAATGATCCACTTTCATGCTCTGCTTGGAGTATGATCTCCTGATTTTGTGTGTCTTATTATTGATATTTATTGTTGGGGTTTTTTTCCTTTTGGTATCGTTTAATGATCTTGTTGTTATTTTTTGTTTTTGTTAAATGTTTCGTCTAATTGTGTTTATATTGTATTTTTGTCGTTGAGGCCCCCTTTGAAAACAAGATGGTACATCTCAAGGGGTTATTCCTAATAAAGAATTTCCATATTGATCTTTGTGTGAGGAGCAGACTGGTAATGTTCTGTATTTAGTGTGCGAGTGCTTTAGACATTAAATGTAGGGCTGCAACTAACGATTATTTTCATTGTCGATTAAACTGTTGATTATTTTCTCGGTTAATCGATTAGTTGTTTGGTCTATAAAATGTCAGAAAATGGTGAAAAATGTGGATCAGTGTTTCCCAAAGCCCAAGATGACGTCCTCAAATGTCTTGTTTTGTCCACAACCCAAAGATATTCAGTTTACTGTCATAGAGGAGGAAAGAAACCAGAAAATATTCACATTTAAGAAGCTGGAATCAGAGAATTCTGACTTATTTTTCTTAAAAAAATGACTCAAACCGATTAATCGATTATCAAAATAGTTGGCGATTAATTTAATAGTTGACAACTAATCGATTAATGGATTAATCGTTGCAGCTCTAATTGATCAACTAAACATCCACACCCTGCTGATGCTTTAGTCTTAATGCATCAGTCAACTAAATGAATCCTGGACTCACCAGACCAAACCCACCAACTGCTAAAAATCTTCAGTCTCCATTTCCCGATTTACCAAAAATGTGGTGTGTTCCTTTAAGCAAGCAGAGTAACCATAAAAGCATAAACAAAGCATTATGGGAATTGTAGTTCATAGTAAGAGCCTGACATTGAGCCAACAATATGACAATCCCAGTTTATTTTGGTGTCAGAAATTCACAAAAGCCTGAAATCTTTACAATGTCCCAACTTTTAGTTATTAAAAAATATATATATTTATACAGTATATATTGTCCTTTAGCTGCTGAAGGTGAATCATTAAAACACTGTGATGAGATTCTCCTTTAATTCATCTGACAAACTCTCATCACAGCGCATTTTCATGGAAACTGCCCGTCTGTAACTGTTAAGATACCGACTAGAATTACATTAAATCCAACACCTTTAACAGTGAATAAACATGTAATAAACAGTGAATAAACATGTAATAAACAGTGAATAAACATGTAATAAACAGTGAATAAACCTTGACCAGTGGCTGGTTCGTGTAGATTTCCCACCCTGCCCCAACATCAGAGGTGTTTATGTGCAATATAAAACTTTACAGTGATGAATCTGCTTCTGTGTACAGTAGATCAGCACTTGGGACTGGAAGCTGGACTGACTCTGTCATCATGGCAGAGCATCATCTGGCTGATTATTATTCCAGTAGCGGTCCAAACTTTCTGAGCTTCAGTGTCAAGTTAATTATGATACGGCTCTTATTCCCATAGCAACGATATCAAAAACTCATACATAAACCCATATATAGAGCCACACGTACGATTAGGCTTGGGCGATATCCAAAATGTAATATCACAATATTGTCCCGGCAAAATATTGTGATGCTATATTATCGCGGGGCAGGGAAGGAGTTTCAGTTTTTTGGGGGGTATTTTATTTTATTTTTATTTCTTCCAAATTACATCAAATTTCTAGCCTAGAAATTGTAGGCTTGTTGTATTTGATGTTTGGTGTAATTTGCTCATTCCTGCTGTTTCCAGAAAAACAGGCTGATTGTGGAAAAGTGAAAACACTTTGAATTAAAAAGACAAATTTTTCACTTCAAGTATGATTACTTTTGTTTGGTTTTTTTACTTTATTTTGCTATTTTACTAATGTGGAGATATTCGATAATATAGAATATTGGCCCAAGCCTACGTACGATATTTCCCTTACAAAAGCAAATTGGCGCGATAAAGCGTGAGGTGTCTCTTCTATCTGCTCTAACTCTGTGCACGCCAAAAGCCAGAAGAGATGTGACTTTCACCTCCTCACAGTCCAGATCTGACCTTCTCCTCGTCCAAAACAGGAAGAAAACAGGAGGAAGCAGCTTCTGGTTTAAACCTCCTGTGGTGAAGCGTCTCCCAGCAGAACATTTGATTCAGTGAAAACCAGTCTGCAGACCACTTCCTGTCTGGCTGTGCTGCTGGTCTCGGTCCCAACACTCTAATACCATCTTCTCTTTTTATTTTCTTTGGCAGTCAAATCCAGAGAAAGTCAAAGTAGCTCAGTAGCAGAATTAGCACCTTTTTTTTTTTTTTTTTGGCAATTATTTGGATTCAGCTGAATGTGGAAAAGAGTTCTGAGCTGCACAGAGGAAATCTGTTTTAAGTGACGATTCGAGGTCAGGAGACGACCACACACACACACACACACACACACACACACACACACACACACACACATACACACATACACACATACACACATACACACACACACACACACACACACACACACACACACACACACACACACACACACACACACACACACACACACACACACAGAGTAAGAGGCGTGTCCTGCCAGTTATTTGTCTGTTAATCCACAGCAGGCACAAGCTGCAGATTCAAGGACAAAGAGGTTTTTTTTTTTCGCTGCTGTCGCATCAAAACCTCGTGTTGACAAAAAGTCAAAGGTTTCAGGAAGAGAGAGGAACAAACAGGAACAGAGACAGAGACAGACAGAGATACAGACAGACACAGACAGAGACACAGACAGACACAGACAGACACAGACAGAGACACAGTATGATCTGAAATGTTTTCCTGGGTTTTCGCCGGGTTTCACTTAAAAACCTTCAGGTCAAGTAAAAATGTGAAAATCTGTCATTTCTGTGACTGCAGTGGTATAAAAGTTGCTCTGGGAGAAGTTGCAGTGATATAAAAGTTGCTCTGGGAGAAGTTGCAGTGACAGTTAATCAGTAGATCCTGTTCCCTTGTTCACTTATTTTGCAATTAGAGACGAATCAGTCAGTCAGTCAGTCAGTCAGTCAGTCAGTCAGTGAACTAGTCAGTCAGTCAGTAAACCAGTCAGTCAGTCAGTCAGTCAGTAAACCAGTCAGTCAGTCACTCAATAAGTCAGTGAACCAGTCAGTCAGTCAGTAGTCAGTCAGTCAGTCGTCAGTCAGTGAACTAGTCAGTCAGTAAACCAGTCAGTCAGTCAGTAAACCAGTCAGTCAGTCAGTCAGTCAGTCAGTCAGTCAGTCAGTAAACCAGTCAGTCAGTCACTCAATAAGTCAGTGAACCAGTCAGTCAGTCAGTCAGTCAGTCAGTCAGTGAACTAGTCAGTCAGTAAACCAGTCAGTCAGTCAGTCAGTCAGTCAGTCAGTAAACCAGTCAGTCAGTCAGTCAGTCAGTAAACCAGTCAGTCAGTGAACCAGTCAGTAAGCGGTCTTCCCTCAGACGGAGGAGTCAGACTGGTGTCCATGGAAGCGGCGGAGTGATTTGTGTTTGAGGAAGGCGGCGATGGAGGACGACCTCTTGACCTTGTCGCCCGACACGGTGAGCGGCCGGACGCTCCGCCGCCGCTCCGCCGAGGAAGACGAGGAGAGGCGATGATGATGACGGTGACGATGCTGCCGACTCCCCTCTCCTCCCTCTTCCCCGCTCTTCCTCCCCCCTCCTCCTCCTCCTCCTCCTCCTCCTCCTCCTCCTCCTCCTCCCGCGGCTCCGCCCTCTCCGCCGCCGGCCCACCGCGGCGCTCCCAGCATCTGCAGCAGCTCTCGGTCGGCGGGACGTCCCAGGTGCTGCCAGGGCTTCTTCCCCGCCGTGTCCCGCAGACCCACGTCCGCCCGGAACTTGAGGACCAGCAGCCGCATCATCTTCTTGTGGCCGTGGATGGCGGCCAGGTGGAGAGGCGTGTAGCCGCACGCCGAGCGGGCGTTCACCTCCAGAGTCAGACCGGCCTTGCTGACGCCGTACCTGAGGAACCACAGAGAACATCAGAGTTTAGAGAGGAACCAAACACACACACACACACACACACACACACACACACACCTGAGAGAACACTGACACCTGAAGGCTCAGCATGCTGCTCAACTGCCATCTGCTATCGGCTGGTCTTTGGTGCCAGGTTATAATAACTAATAACTAATAATAAACTTTATTTATATAGCACCCTTTGTACATTAAATGCAGCTCAAAGTGCTTCACAATAAATAGAGGATACTACAGACACTACAGACAGTAAAGACACTACAGACACTAAAGACACTACAGATCCTACAGACACTAAAGACACTACAAGCGCTACAGACTCTACAGACACTAAAGACACTACAGACACCACAGACTCTACAGACTCTACAGACAATACAAACACTAAAGACACCACAGATACAGATCCTACAGACACCACAGACACTAAAGACACTACAGATCCTACAGACACTAAAGACACCACAGACACTAAAGACACTAGAGACACTACAGATCCTACAGACACTAAAGACACCAGATACAGATCCTACAGACACTACAGATCCTACAGACACTAAAGACACCACAGATACAGATCCTACAGACACTACAGATCCTACAGACACTAAAGACACCACAGATACCGATCCTACAGACACTAAAGACACCACAGATACAGACACTAGACACTACAGATACAGATCCTACAGACACTACAGACACTACAGATCCTACAGACACTAAAGACACCACAGACACTAAAGACACTACAGATCCTACAGACACTAAAGACACCAGACACTAAAGACACTACAGATACAGATCCTACAGACACTACAGATCCTACAGACACTAAAGACACCACAGACACTAAAGACACTAGAGACACTACAGATCCTACAGACACTAAAGACACTACAGATCCTACAGACACTAAAGACACCAGATACAGATCCTACAGACACTACAGATCCTACAGACACTAAAGACACCACAGATACAGATCCTACAGACACTACAGATCCTACAGACACTAAAGACACCACAGATACCGATCCTACAGACACTAAAGACACCACAGATACAGACACTAGACACTACAGATACAGATCCTACAGACACTACAGACACTACAGATCCTACAGACACTAAAGCCACCACAGACACTAAAGACACTACAGATCCTACAGACACTAAAGACACCAGACACTAAAGACACCACGGACACTAAAGACACTAGAGACACTACAGATCCTACAGACACTAAAGACACTACAGATCCTACAGACACTAAAGACACTACAGATCCTACAGACACTAAAGACACCACAGACACTAAAGACACTAGAGACACTACAGATCCTACAGACACTAAAGACACTACAGATCCTACAGACACTAAAGACACCACAGATACTGATCCTACAGACACTAGACACTACAGATCCTACAGACACTAAAGACACCACAGATACAGATCCTACAGACACTTAAGACACCACAGATACAGATCCTACAGACACTACAGACACTACAGACACTAGAGACACTAAAGACACCACAGATACAGATCCTACAGACACTAGAGACACTAGAGACACTAAAGACACCACAGATACAGATCCTACAGACACTAAAGACACCACAGACACTACAGACACCACAGATACAGATCCTACAGACACTAAAGACACCACAGATACAGATCCTACAGACACCACAGACACAGAAAGCAGACGTGCGGTGTGGAGGGGGGCCCTCTGGCCGCGGGGCGACCTCCCGCAGCGTACCACAGGGTGTTGAGGACTCGGTGGTCTCCGTGCTTGGCGATCCAGTGCAGCACGGTGAAGCCGGAGATGAAGTCCCGCCTGTTGAGCAGAGCCGGCTCCTCCCTGAACAGAGAGTAGATGTCTGTCCAGGAGCCCGCCGCCCCCTTCACCAGCCAGGCGTGCTCCAGAGGCTCCAGGGGAACCAGGGACTGAGGACAGAGACAGACACTTTACTGGACCGGACTTCACTGCAGTGGTTCTCAACGTGGGGTCCCCTTGAGGGGGTTCCAGGGGGTCCCCAGTCAAATTGGTGAATGGTTAAACTTCAGCATTATTTCATTTACAAGAAGTTAACACAATTAGAGAATGTAGAAGAATGACTATTTTGATCATAGTTTCACTGTTATCTATCTACCAACAATGCAGACAGTCATGGGATTCTGGACAAAATCATATCTAACAATAAAAATATTCACAGATTTGGGTCCAAGAGACAAAATCTCATCAAATGGGGGTCCGTGGCCCCGATGTGGACTAAATTACGGTCCTTGATATGAAAAAGGTTGAGAATCACTGCTGACTGCTGGACCGTACTTTACATTATGTCGCCATACTTTACTCTGAAACACGGGTAAATAAATACATTTCATCGTACTTTACTGTGAAACATGGGTAAATAAATAAATGTCACCATACTTTACTTTGATGGGACAATATATCAAAATTCAATACATCTCAATACAAACAATCCGTGTCAATCCGTCTGTTGTGTCAGGAACATGAATGGTGATATCAGCTCCATGTTATTCTGCTGTCAGGAACATGAATGGTGATATCAGCTCCATGTTATTCTGCTGTCAGGAACATGAATGGTGATATCAGCTCCATGTTATTCTGCTGTAGTAATCACTAATGAGACTCTTGACCATCACAGTTTCACAAGCTCTCCATCCAAATTATATTATTGTCACTTTGTAACAACATTTTTAAATTGTTGTTTACATTCTAGCAGCCAATGGCATCGCTGGAAAGATCTGAGTCTCAGAAATAAACAGAATTCTGCACAGTCAGACTTTGTTGTCGCTGAACTTTTATTGATCACATCGTATCCTGGCTGTATTGATCCTGAACCTCAGATCATGTATTGAATCGTATTGTGGGAGAAGCAGATTGTTCCTCCCTTGTCTCTGCTCACCTGTCGGTGCAGATCGGAGCTGTCGTGCGGTGCTCCTCCTCCTCCTGCGCTCCTCCTCCCTGCTCCTCCCCTCCTCTCCTCCCCCTCCCCCTCTCCCAGGTCGGCCAGGCTGCGGCAGTGCGGCGGCGTGGAGCAGGAGGACAGCGAGGAGGAGGACAGGTTGTAGCACAGGCTGAGGGAGGAGGAGAGGAGGTGCAGGCGGTGGAGCCGGGCCGCCACGCCTCCCCCTCCTCCTCCCCCCTCGCCCCGCGCCTCCTCCAGGAACGGCTGGTCCAGGTCGGCCCCCAGGCTGCGGCACATCCTGCTCCTCAGCCTGCTGCTCAGCCGCCGGGCGGCCGCCGACCGTTTTCGTGGCGCCTGTGAGGAGGTGGAGCCGTCGCTGGACTCCGCCTCCTCGTCATGGAGACTACCTGTGGAGTTAATGATTTAAAACGTTTGGTTCAAAGACTAAAGAACAGACTAATCAGCAAAAGTCATTCAAGCACTCAAACCGCAGAGAGAGGCGGAGCTAAAGAGCAGACCATCATCGATTTTAGACTGTTGAGAAACAAAATTAAATGTATTCTGCAAGGGAAGTAACTAATTACATTTACTCTCATCACTTTTATTTATTTTATTTAACCTTTATTTGACCAGGCAAGTCATTAAGAACAAATTCTTATTTACAATGGCGACTGCAACAGAGAAGCTTTTACTTGAATATTTTACACAACTCAGTCATTTTGTTTTCCCTGGAATGATTTGTCAGAGTTTTACTTTTACTTTTTTTACTCTACATTTTAAATTTCATCCATTACAGACGACAGAGTTCATCAGCTGTCCATCAGCATCGCATCAGAACCTGACCAGCTGTGATCATGTTCAATAAACTGTGCTGATTCATGCTTTACTGTGTTTATGCACTTTATTTTGTTACGTTTCTTTTTTTAATCAAAAGAAACCTGGTTTGAACTCTCTGTCCTCTCGTCCTGCATGAGAGAGATACGAGACGATGTGACGATGTTAAAGAAGTAACTGGGTAACTTCTGATTTTGAATGAGCTGCGTTTACCTTTTATTTAAGCAGATTTTTACACCTGTAATTTTACTCTTACTCAATTAAGATTTCAGCAAAGCCTCTGTGCTTCTACTTGTAGGTTGAAGGTTGAAGGTGAGAAACCAGGAGTGGAGTGAAAACAAGAAAAAAACAGCTGTTCAGGGTGGATTGGTCCTTTAACTAAAATGGTTCTAAATAGTACCAGAAAGAGGTTGTGTAGGCTTCCACCCAGCAGAACCTTACTTGGTGCTGTGAAGAACCATTTTAGAAGGTTCTTTACTGCACCGTGCTCGCATGTTCTACACAGGCCCTTCCAAACCAGCAGTATTAGAAGAACTGTGAAGAACCACACTGGGTTCTTTGCTCCGTTTTTATTATCAGAGGGTTCTCTGAGCCATTACGGTTCTATGTGGAACAGTGGGTGGAGTTCTTGTCTGTTCCCTGAACCTGAACAAGCTCATAGTCAGTAAGCAGAATCACATCAATGTGCAGTATTCTGACTTCAGTCTCATTATTGAAGCGTTTCAGACTGTAAAAAGCCGCGGTAAAAAGAAAGCGGCGATACAGCTCAAAAATCAATAATTCAACCAGTGATTTAATAAGTGCCAGTTGAGTTCAGACCTGTGGAGTGTTGCCATGGCGACAGGGAGGAGGCGGGCTCCTGGTCGTCAAGGAGATGGCCGGTGGAGTGATGCCAGGGCGTGGAGGTTTTACTCTCCGCACGAAGCATCATAGACTGAAGTTTGGTCTCTGTGGCTCGCTGGAGCATTTCCTGGACTTTGGCCTCACCTGAGACAGGAGAACGACAAGAAGTCAAATCTCAAACTTTTCCATCTAAATATCTGTCTGTTTCTCTCTCTCTCACTCACTAAGTTAAGAAGGATAACAGAAAAAGGATAACAAAACCGTAACATCTCTCTCTCTCTCTCTCTCTCTCTCTCTCTCTCTCTCTCTCTCTCTCTCTATCCAACCTATATCAGTTCATAAATCATCTTCATAAAAGTTCATAAAACAGCCGGTGTCTGGTAGCTCTTTCCTGGGAAAAATCCTCTGCCTCACAGGAAGTGATGCATTTTATGTTTCCTGTTTGTTTGGAATCAACAGAAGAAGAAGAACTGGGTAGTTAGCATGAGCAGCGATAGCCACCATGGCTGAACAGACAAAGAAAAAAGAAACTCAAACTGCAACAGAAAATCCACCCACACTGTTTGATTGACAGGTGATCTGTGGGAAGAGCAGTGCAGAAACACCACAGTGAGGCTGATGGACAAAGATGGAGACTGAAGAAAAACCAGGATCTCCAGGATTAACACGTGAAATTTAAACCTTAATCTCTCCTGTTGCACAACAGTAAGTTGATCAAAGAATTTATTTGCCAAAACATGATGTAATCCTTTAACATGATCAGAATCAGTATTATTAACCAAGCACCAGACCGCGGCGACAATATATGAAATAAATGTTCTGAGAAAAAACTCAAAAAAAACAAAACAGAAATTTGCTCGAAAAAACTCTGAATTTCTGAGATTAAAGAGTAACTAAACCCCAAACCCAAATCTTTGGTGAAGCCTGACACCTAATGGTAAAAAGTAGGATACTGACCGGGTGATGTCACCACCTGTTGTACTGTATGGAAAGTGACATCACCTGGCTCAAAGACCAGCCAACAGCAGATGGCCAGTTCAGTACCCTACTTTTCACCAATAGGTGTCAGGCTTCACCACAGATTTGAGTTTGGGGTTTAGTTAATCTTTTTCTCCGCAAATTTCTGACTTTAATCTCAGAATTTCTGCGTTTTTTTTTTCAGAATATTTCAGATTTCAGAATATGTTCTGTGTGTAATGTTCTGAGAAAAAACTCAGAAATTTTGGAGAAAAAGACTCAGAAATTTGCTAGAAAAAGTCAGAATTTTTGAGATTACATTAAGATTAGTTTTTTTCTTGCAAATTTCTGACTCATCTCAAAATTTCTGTTTTTTTCTCAGAATACGTTCTGTGTGTAATGTTCTGACAAAAAAACTCCGAAATTTTGGAGAAAAAGACTCAGAAATTTGCTAGAAAAAGTCTGAATTTTTTAGATTAAATTAAAATTCGTTTTTTTCTTGCAAATTTCTGACTTTCATCTCAAATTTTCAGTTTTTTTCTCAGAATATCATCACTTTTGTGGGTTTGCTGCCATCTAATGGTTAAGAGCGTGCCAGGTGGTGACATCATCACCTGGCGCCAAAGATCAGCAAATAGCAGATGACACCTGCAATAGCACACTTTTAACCATTAGATGGCAGCAAACCCACAAAAGTGGTTTTGGGTTTAGTTCCTTTTTAAAGTCTCCATGAAATGAACCAGGAGGAGGAAATATAAACTCAATAAAACCAATAAAACATCACAGATTTTTGAACAGTCCCGCCCCTCCGCCCCTCCCATCAAATCAAACTGCCTTTCTCTCCGTAACTGATCTCCCATTGGTTTAGACATTTGAATGATCCCTCGCTGCATTATGTCCCGGCCCAACATCAACAGGAAATACATCACATCCAGGAAGTATTTCAACACAAAGCCCTGCTTTACCTTCTCTGTCCTGCAGATCCTCAATGCTGCTGTTCCCCCCCGATCCTCCGGGGGAGCCGGAGGGCGGCCAGTCGGAGGAGGAGGAGGAGGGGCGGAGGGCGGCGCTGCGGCCTGGTGACAGCGCTGCTCCTAGGCTCCGCCCCGCTCCGGCCTCTGGACAGGCGTACGGAGGGTGGGGCTGGGAGTAGCGGCGGGTCGGGTCGATGTCTCGGCGGTGAGGCTCCGCCTCCTCGACTCTTTCCGGAGACGCTGTGTAGCGCTCAGCGTCTGCAGGCAGACTGCGGCGGATCAACTTTGACTCCCCAGGGACCAGAACCGGGGGAGCCCCTGGCCCTGGCCCTGGCCCTGGGCTCCACCCTGGACCAAAGGGGGGCAGCGTTTCCCCCTCCGAGTCCCGGATGTAAATCTTCGGGGCCGCCGCCAGCTGAGAACCCGGCAACCCTCTGCTCCCGCCTCTCATGTCCGAGGAGGAGGAGGCGGCGAGGGGGGGCGGCGCGGGGGCGGGGTCTGAGATACACGGCGAGGAGGCGGAGATGGACCTTCCCGTCTGTCCGAGAGGGCCGTTCAGGGGCCACGCGCCTCCCGCTGAACCTCGTCTCCTTGGAGCCTCCTCCTCTTCCTCCTCTTCCTCCTCATCTTCATCATAAGAGACGGCGGTCTTGTAGCTCTGCCGGTGCCGGGCGCGGCGGCGGGTCACCTGATGAAGAGGAGGCGGAGCTTCCTCCGGCCGCAGACTGACATCACTTCCTGTTTGAATGAATAAGAAAATAAACAATCATTGCATAACATCACTTCATCACACTGTCTGTCTGTCTGTCTGGTCCTGGATGATGGGATGACCTTTGACCTTCCCACTCCAGTCCGGACAGAACTCATCTCACCCTACCTTCCTCTCCCTTATCTTCCAGCTCTGCTACACTTCTGTGCTGGAGTAAAAGCACGTCTCTATTTATCTATTCTATCTGTCCATCTATCGTCCGGCTGCTGTGACCTCTGACCTCTGACCCCTGGCCTCCTGACATAGATAGTTGATTAAAATGTGAAATATGAATATAAACCAGATCTTTTGTATCTGTGTAGTTTTTTTAACAGTCCCGCCCCTCCAATCAAATCAAACCGCCTTTCTCTCCATAACTGATCTCCCATTGGTTTAGAAGTTTGAATGATCCCTCACTGCATTATGTCCCGCCCCAACATCCTGTTTCAACAGGAAATGCATCAGATCCAGGAAGTAAAGATGCCGTTTCATTGGGTCTTTAAACACAGATCCCCGTTACCTTCTCTGTCCTGCAGATCCTCGTTGCTGCTGTTCCCCCCCGATCCTCCGGGGGAGCCGGAGGGCGGCCAGTCGGAGGAGGAGGAGCGTGGTGACAGCGCTGCTCCTAGGCTCCGCCCCGCTCCCGCCCCCGCCCCCGCCCCCGCCCCCGCCTCTGGACAGGCGTACGGAGGGTGGGGCTGGGAGTAGCGGCGGGTCGGGTCGATGTCTCGGCGGTGAGGCTCCGCCTCCTCGACTCTTTCCGGAGACGCTGTGTAGCGCTCAGCGTCCGCAGGCAGACTGCGGCGGATCAACTTTGACTCCCCCTGGACCAGAACCTGGGGAACCCCTGCCCCTGGCCCTGGGCTCCACCCTGGACCAAAGGGGGGCAGCGTTTCCCCCTCCGAGTCCCGGATGTAAATCTTCGGGACCGCCGCCAGCTGAGAACCCGGCAACCCTCCGCTCCCGCCTCTCATGTCCGAGGAGGAGGAGGAGGAGGAGGCGAGGGGGGGCGGTGCGGGGGCGGGGTCTGAGATACACGGCGAGGAGGCGGAGATGGACCTTCCCGTCTGTCCGAGAGGGCCGTTCAGGGGCCACGCGCCTCCCGCTGAACCTCGTCTCCTTGGAGCCTCCTCCTCTTCCTCCTCCTCCTCATCTTCATCATAAGAGACGGCGGTCTTGTAGCTCTGCCGGTGCCGGGCGTGGCGGTGGGTCACCTGATGAAGAGGAGGCGGGGCTTCCTCCGGCCGCAGACTGACATCACTTCCTGTTTCAGAGAGAGGTTGGGGGATTTCTCCATGACTGACAGCTGCTGCGGGTGAGAGAGGAGGCGGGCAGGAGCTCTCCCGCTGGCTGCTGATTGGCTGTAATCCCCTCTGGCTGCTGATTGGCTGTCCCCCACTCTGGCTGCTGATTGGCTGTCCCCCATTCTGGCTGCTGATTGGCTGTCCCAGTGTACCACCTGTGTACCTGTCCTGGTCTCTGTCAGTCTGCTCAGTCAGGGTCTTGGTTTCTGTTTTCTCTGAGTTTTGCCCAAATACTGAAACTGTTGGTTTTGTACCATGTGGAGAAAGTTCCTGAGTGTTGGTTACCTGTGGTGGCTGATGTTGTTGTTGTTGTTGTTGTTGTTTTTGATGTTGTTGAGGATGTTGTTGAGGATGTTGATGATGTTGTCTTAGATGTTGTTGTCGTTGATGTTGTTGATGTTGATGCTGATGTTTATGTTGTTGTTGATGTTGATGTTTATGTTGTTGTTGTTGTTGTTGTTGTTGTTGATGATGATGATGTTGTTCTGTGCGCTCAGGTGCGCATGGAGAGGAGGCTCGGACCGGTTTCTCCAAGTTTAGATTCAAATTCGTCTCCACATTGTTGTTGTTGTTGTTCAGGAGGATCCCCGCGGAGGGAAGGATGGTTTTCCCCCCGGTTTTGCTCGGGTCTCCCGGCGGGGCGGGTGCTGCCGCCCCCTCCGTGTCAGCCTGCCGGCCCGGCTTGCTGCTCCCCGCCGGGTCTGGGCGCCCGGCCCCCGGGGACAGGTCGGGCTTCCTCCCGGGGAGCCGGGACGGGACGGCCGCCCCGCCGGGGTCTCCGGGGTCTCCGGGCAGCGGAGTGTTGAATTTCTTCCGCAGCACGACGTGCGACACGCCCTGCTCCTGCCGCACCGTGGCCACGGTGTTGACGAACTTCTTGAAGAGCTCCCGGTGCCTGGCCCGGTCCTCATGGTCCCGCACGAACGACTTGAAGTGGAACAGCAGCTCGGAGTTCCGGACCGAGCCTCCGCGGCTCTGGAGGAACCGCAGCACCGAGTCCTGCGTTAAGTCCGTGGCCATTCCTGCTTTTGTTTAGGTTTGTTCCGTCTCCCGTCCGGAGTCTCAAAGGTCGGGAGTTTGGTGTCAGATGAGTTTCAGTCAGGAAATGAAACTCCGCCCACCTCAGGTATTTAACCCCAGCCTCCCCACGAGCCTCACCTGCATACCTCTACACGACCCGGATGATCCTCACTGATCAGACCGTCAACAAACACAATACTGTTACATCTAGACTGTTTAGTTCAGGAGTTTATTTTAGACACACTGATGCTACAGTGAGATTATTATCCTGCTTCTTATCCAGGAACTGAAGCTTCACATATAAAACACTTTGCTGTTACAGTCTGACTACTTGCTACAGGAAGAAATACAGATTCCTCATGCAGTCTGATCATTAGTGCAGGAACTGAATGTACAGTCCAACAGTTTGTATTTATATATATGGTCATATCACCACATAATCTTTTTTTTTTTTTTACTTATTTTTTCAATTTACAGTTTCCCCTTTTCCCACACAAAGAACAAATGAAGAACAAAGTTCTACATGTAAAAAGAGCAGGGAAATACATCCAGTAAAAAATCAATCATATAATATTTTCCATAACATCACTTCATCACACTGTCTGTCTGTCTGTGTCTGGTCCTGGATGATGGGATGACCTTTGACCTTCCCACTCCAGTCCGGACAGAACTCATCTCACCCTACCTTCCTCTCCCATATCTTCCAGCTCTGCTACACTTCTGTGCTGGAGTAAAAGCACGTCTCTATTTATCTATTTTATCTGTCCATCTATCGTCCGGCTGCTGTGACCCCTGACCCCTGACCCCTGGCCTCCTAACTGTTGGTTGTAATGTTGCTAGGGACTTAAGCTGATTCTACTCTTCCTCTCACTGCAAGTCTCTCCGGATAAGAGTCAGACAGATGATTAAAATGTGAAATATGAATGTAAACCAGATATTTATTAATTCAGTGTGTATTTAGTTGAAAATGAAGACAAAACAGCAGCATCGGTTTTGGACACTTTTTCTTTATTGGTGCCACGAGGCGCCCGGCGCCCCGCTGCAGCCCCGCCCCCACAGCAGCAGCAACAGAGCTTTTTGCAATAAAAAATATATAAAACATAACTTTAAAAGATAAAACAGAGCATGTTGTTTTGCAGAGTGAAGGTAGTCGCTCCAAAGCTGTGAACCTGGTCAAACATCATTGCACAAAAAGGTTTGGGGAAAATCCAAAAACATTTTTTTTTTTTTTTTTGCTTCTTGGCGTTAATATGTAATGCTCTGAACTCCAGGCTGCATCCACACAGAACATCAAGTGTGTGTGTTTGTCTTCATGTCTCTGTGGCTCAGATCCCACCTGGCTGCTAAACACAGAGGAACCACACGGAATCGGAATTTGATAGTATCTGCTCATTTTTGGTAGCGTTTGTTTTAAACTCCTCGGTGTACCAGGCGGGTGGAGTTTACCGCAACCGACTGACAAGTTGTCAAACGCAGAAAAGCATCTGCAACAGTCCTTCCTGACCCTCATTCTGCTGAACTGCGGTAAAACCCCACCCATCAGGCTCCAAGCGAGGTAAAAAACAAACTATAAAAAAACTATACAGCAGTGTTATTTGGCAGCATGACGATTTGTTTAGACAGCCGTGAGGAAATCAGATTTAAGCCACAAGTTAAAAACACAAGACTTTCTGTTCCTGGGTGAATCCAACCTTTAAAAAAAACAGGAGATTTTCATTCCTTCTTCAGTCAAGCGATCACAACAAGCTGAGGGAGAGAGAGAGAGAGAGAGAGAGAGAGAGAGAGAGAGAGAGAGAGAGAGAGAGAGAGAGAGAGAGAGAGAGAGAGAGAGAGAGAGAGAGAGAGAGAGAGAGAGAGAGAGAGAGAGAGAGAGAGAGAGAGAGAGAGAGAGAGATATTCATGGTAGGGATATTTATATTAGCATCTTATTAACAATCAAATTGCACTTCACTAAAAAGGAAAAATCACTTTTTTCTACTTGGGCGAGTAAAACACAGACGATCATCTACACAGAAACATTCGTACATTCAGGTTGAGACTCTTCAGGTGAAAAGACGAGCGGAGATTAGAGGGACGACATGCAGTTAAAGTGAGGAAGAAGAGGAAGAAGAGGGGATAGAATAAAAACACAAATAGATGAGATGCAAGAGAAGGAGATGTTAGGGAGCGAACGACGAAGATAAGCTGACAAACGAAGACACTTCAGAGTCAGAATGAGAATATTCCACAGAGAGACACTGGGTAGAGAAGTCAATTCTACTTTTTTTGAAGGTACATTTTTGCCTTTTTATATTTATTTATGCTTTTTTTTTAACCTTTTGTATTTGCGTTCAACAAATATAATTAATGTA